>NW_025048863.1:105000-127500 GCF_019279795.1 Protopterus annectens | reverse complement strand
TGTATTAACACCTGTTATATCCTTGAAGCATGAGGTCCTCAGACCTGTTTTCCTCTTTATGTCTTTCAGGCACAATGTCTCAGGAGAAACTACCGATCTACACACCCCAGGAGAATGATGTCATCATTACATACCTGGTGCAACACTACCACATCATGTTTGGACATACAGCCCATGATCTGCAGGAGGGGACCACCCTGTGGAACGATCTTGTCCACAGGGTAAATGATGGCCTGCATAACCACAGTCATGAGCAGGTCCGACATCGGTGCACTGATCTAGTCCGCCATGCCATTCGGCGTGCAGCTGAGGTTAGGAGGGACCAACTTTCCACAGGGGGGTCATGCCATTCAGCCCCTCCTGACACATGCTGAGGAGCTCCTCGCTAGCCTCGGGGCACCTGCCTGCCTGCAAACACAAGACCCGGCAGAGAGCATTGTGGAGGTGGGTGCTACCCACACAATGGATGAGGATCATGCAGGTAAGGCCACAGGGCACATCAGTAGACCACTGTTGTGTATCCATCTGCAGAGTTTAATCATGCATATGTGAGATGAAATATATATAGTCTGTTGTTGCGTTGTAGTAATAAACAGATGTGCATAATCTGTAGTATTGTTGGTTTTTACTGTTGATGTACTATAATGCTGCTCCCACTCTGTACCAATGCCACAGGTGTGGCTACTGACATCACATCTCTCACACAACTATGTAGGCCCCTCTGGTATACCTCTGGGGCAGCAGCCTATTGCTGGTGAGTATGGAGTTTGTTCAGGTTTGCCAATACACCGGCCAGGTTATGGCCATGGTATATTCCATGCACACACTTAACACACCTACGAATAATGCATGCTGTACATGTTCACTTATTGTTGCTGTTTACTGCAGTGCATCAAAGTGGTCACCATGGTGGCATATCTGAAGGGTATGTAAGAGTCCTGGAATATAAAGTACAGTTGTGTACACTTGCCATAAATGTAGATGTTCGAGTGTATTCACTGTTGCAGTCATTACATTTGGGTAATCTGCTGGCAGGTTGCCCTCAGTCGGCCTGATTAACAAAGTTTTGGGTCCTGTGTCAGCTGCCGTCCCTTCTTCCATGACATCAGGTCATCAGGGGTATAAAACATGCAGCCAACATCATTACATCAGTTTTTCTTGCCCCGGATGCCCGGTGCCCCCCAAATAGGGAGCAAAATATATAAGTAATTAAAAACACAAAAATATACCCCAAACAAAAGCAAATACACCAAAAAGGCTTCTAACCATAGTAAAAGAAAGTAGAGGTATAGTAAGAGAAAAACAGGGGGCTGGAGGGAGGGTAACCAGGACTGCAACAGTGAATATACTCGAACATCTACATTTATGGTAAGTGTACACAACTGTATTATGCTCTTCGTGTTTCACTGTTGCAGTCATTACATTTGGGTAGATTCCCAAAGCTATGGTTGGGAGGATGGAGTTATACAGCATTACGACCAGCTATAAGGCCCTGCAAAACAGCAGTGGCAAAGCCAGCTCTGGATTTAGAGAAAATTGGTAAGTGATAATGCTTGGTGAAAGTATGAACTGAACTCCAGGTAGCAGCTTCTAGAATTTCCCTAGTAGGAACACCTCTGAGAAAGGCTGTAGAAGTAGATGCAGCCCTGGCGGAATGAGATCTGATCCCCTGGGGGATAGGTTTTCCATGGTGCTTATAGCAGAAATGAATACAATGGCTTATCCATTTAGAAATGGTTTGTTTTAAAATAGCCTTCCCCTCTGCCCCTGCAGCAAATGCTACCAGCAGTTGTTCAGATTTTTTTCGAGATTTAGTCTTGTCCAAGTAGAATCTAAGTTGTCTGTGTGCATCCAATGAATGCAGAATCTGCCCCCCCCCCCCTTGTTCTGTGGATTGGGAAAGAAAGTTGGCAAATGACTGGACTGATTAAGAGCCACACTGGATTCCACTTTGGGCATGAAGGATGGATTGGTCCTGAGTGACACCCTGTCCGCATGAAAGATGATGAAAGGCTCCACTGCCATAAGGGCCTGTAATTCAGATATCCTTCTAACTGAAGTGATTGCTAAAAGGAAGGCTGTTTTCCAGGAAAGAAATTTTAAGTCTGCAGAAGCAGCTGGCTCAAAAGGCGGTAGAGTGAGTTTCTCCAATACAAAGTTAAGGTCTCAGGCAAGGGTTGGAGCTCTCCCGGGTGGTCTCAAGTTTTTGGCCCCTCTGAGATACTGCTTTAGCAGAGGATGCGAGAAGATGGGTGGTTCTGTGTTGTAATGAGCTGAAATGGCTGAGGCATGGATTTTTATGGAGGAAAAAGACAGGCCCTTGTGAAGCATCTCAGTTAAGTATTGCAAAATCTGAGGTAAATTGGGCGCTGCTGTGCTCATCCCTTGAGATTGATTCCAAGCACAGAATCTTTTCCATTTGTCAGCATAAGATTTTCTAGTACTAGGTCTTCTTGACTCCAAAATTACATCCATCACAGGTTTGCTGAGGAATGCTAATGGGGAATTTAAATGATTAGCCAAGCTGCAAGATTCAATGTTTGGAGCTGAGGGTGCAGAATTTGGTTCTCCTGCTGAGACAGTAAGGAAGGTGTCTGAGGCAGGTGCCATGGAGTAATTTGTGACACACTGCACAGGAGTGGGTACCAGTGTTGGCGAGGCCAGTCTGGAGCAATCAAAATCATTTTTAGTTTGTCCTGTTTGACTTTTAGTAGAACTATGGAGAGCAGAGGCAGAGGGGAAAAGGCATAGACTGATAGGTTTTTCCAGCTGAAGGACAGAGCATCCACTTTTCAGGAATTTTTGTGAGGAGTTCTTGTGCAAAACTTGTCCAACTGGTAGTTCTGGGGTGAGGCAAAAAGATCTATGTTTGGGCTCCCCCATTTGCATGTCAACATGTTGAAAATCTGTGGTTCCAGTTTCCATTCATGTGGGTCCATGAGATTTCTGCTTAGTTCGTCTGCCAGAATATTCAGCTTTCCTGGCAGGAATTGAGCTTGTAGTTGTACTTGGTAGCTCAAGACCGTGTTCCACAATACCTTGGCTAGTCAGAAGAGGGGGCAGGAATGTGTACCCCCCTGCTTGTTTATGTACCACATAACCGTGGTGTTGTCCATCTTTACCATTAGTTGTCCTGGATGAAGGTAGTCCTTGAAGGCTGTCAGTGCATTCTGTACAGCTAGCATTTCTTTTTGATTGATATGAAGGTGCACTTGATTTGGGCTCCATTTGCCCTGAATGCACATCCCTGCCAGATGAGCCCCCCATGCATAGTCTGATGCATCTGTAGTTAGGGTTTGGGCAGTAGGGGGTGGTGTGAATGGCAGTCCCTTGTTTTGGTGGCAAGCTTCTGCCCACCATAAGAACTCTAGGCGCAGGCAAGGTATGATAGGAATCATTGTCTCCAGGCTGTGACGATGTTGACTCCATAAACTTTCTAAGTACCACTGATGTTTTCTCATATGCAGTCTTGCATATGGAATTAGAAGAATGCAGGAGGCCATGAACCCCAAGGCTTGCAGTATTTGTCTTGCAGATAGCAGGGTTTTTGTGGCCACCTGTTTGAAGTAAGTCACCAAATGAATTTGCTTTTCTGGCATAAGGAAAACCATCTGGACAGTTGTATTCAAGCGTGCATCCAGGAATGAATTTTTTTGAGAGGTATCAGTTGTGATTTATTTTTGTTTATGGTGTACCCTAGACAAGTTAGAACCCTTTTTACAAACTCCAGATATTTTAGAAGAATGGCCTGGTTTTCTGCCTGAATTAGACAATCGTCCATGTATGGATATATTTGAATATTTCTTTGTCTGCAAAATGCAATTACTGGAGCCAGGCACTTTGTGAATACCCTGGGTGCAGTGGACAAGCCAAAGGCCAGTACAGAGATCTGATAATGCAAGTAGCCTGCTTTGAAGTGTAAGTATCTTCTGCAAGATTCCCTGATTGGGATATGCAGGTAAGCCTCCTTTAAATCTAGAGTTGCCAACCAAGCTTCCTTGCCTAGCATAGGAAGTAACTGGTGAAGAGTCAGCATCTTAAATTTTGGAATGTCCAGAAAGGTGTTTAGAGTAGACAGGTCCAGAATTGGACACCACAATTTGTCTTTTCTGGGTACCAGGAAAATTCTGGAATAGAAACCTTGTCCCTTTTCCTCTTTTGGTACTAGCTGAATAGCCCCCATGTTTAGGAGAGAAAGTACTTGTTTCTGAGCCTCTGCCCACTGATTTGGGGGCAGGTCTGGCCACCCGTTTGGAACTGGCAACATGTGGAAATGAAATCTGTATCCCTGGGACACTATATTTAAAACCCATTTGTCCTGGGTTATACATTGCCAGTTTTTTGCATGAAGAGCCAGTTTTCCCCCCAAAGAGGCGGCTGAGAGGTAAGTGCTTGGTAATTTTAAAGGAAAGTCATTGAAACTGTTTACCAGAGGGTGGTGTCTTGTTATTTCCAGATTTGGAAGTGGAAGCACCCCATTGCTTAGCTCTGAAAGTCCCTTGGGACTGAAACCTGGTGCTTTTTGAGTGTCTGGGTTTGGCTTGAGTGGATCTGGAAGGAGCTGGAAAGGACCAGTTCTTAGTAGGCCAGTGCCTACTAAATCTTGGAGGTTGTACTTGTAAGAAATCGTTCACAGTTTGCATAGATTTAGCTTTATCTTCCATCTTTTTTTTTTTAGAACTTCTTCAGCCTTATTGCCAAACAGACGGTCCTGCTGCAAAGGACCATCCAACAGTTTTGCTTTAACATGATCAGGCAGAGATTGCTCCTTAAGCCAAGCATGCCTTTTAAGCACAGACCCAGTAACAGCAGCCCTGCAAGAGGCCTCTAAAGAATCAAAACCACATTGCAAAGTATGTTTTCCAACTTGTTCAGCTGAATGCAATAAATCCTGTACATCTTTATTTTCCACCCAGTCAGAAATCAACATCATTTTCTGCTTAAGTAGTCCCATGATATGCTGTTGATATTTTAGCAGATGGAATTGACAGTTTAAAGCCCTGATTGCCAAGGTTACAGAAGTATAAACTTTTTTACTCCATCTATCCAGCGCCCTGGAGTCTCTATCAGAAGGGGTAGGATTTTTAGCAGTAGAATCCAAATAGTACAACCTCTGTGAGTGAGGTGCAGGGTCCCAAAGAGCAAAGTATTCAGACAAAAAGAAAACAGGACCAGCATACAAGGCACCTTAAAAATAAATTTATTGATTGAGGTTTTTGAAAAACAGACTGGTTTCGGCAAATATTTAACAAGGCCTTCTTCAGTGTTTAAAAAACAACAAAAAAGAACCTGTATTTAAATACTCAAGTGAGTCATGTGCTTAATTACATTTGCTCATTCAGACCTGGCTGAAAGAGCCCACCAAGTTTAATGATCCATTTTTTTCTCCATTGAATTTAATAAATTATGCCATCCTGATTTGTTATGTCTGGATTTTCTAATTTTATCAATAATGGTAAAACTAAAAGTAGCCTTTGGATGTACCAAAGAATGTTTATATAAAGCACTGGTGTCTCTCTTGTGTCTGATATCACTAAAGTGTTCAGAGATTCGAAGCTTCAAGGGTCTGGAGGTTTGGCCAATACAGAATGCAGGACATGTGCATTTGGCCAAATAAATGACCCAATCTGAGGAACAGTTAGCAAAAAATGTTATATTAAATACTTGAGGGGTGTTTTGACTGCTGAAACTGGTGGTTTTGAGTATGATGTCACAATAGATACAGTGTCCACAAGGGAAGCATCCAATTAATGGAACCTCTGATAATGTGGTTTGAATATTTTTGGTACCATTCATCTCAAGATGTTTAAAGTGATTAAAAAAGGCAGATAGATTTTTGCCTTTCCAAAAGGAAAACAAACATCTGTCTCCAAGAATATCCTGAAGTCTAGGTTCACATGTTAATATGTTCCAATTATGTCGAACAATTTGCATCAATATGTTGGTATTCCGACCATATGTGGTGATAGACCTAGGTGTTACTGAAGGTGATTTGTGTCTAGTTTTGTAATGAAGCAATTCAGTGCGTTACATCTGGTCAACTGTGTGTTTGGTATGTAATAGTTGACCCATTTTGTACCCACAGTCATGGAATCGATGTACTAAATCATCTCTGAAGTGTCTATAAGTGTGCTGATCAGAACAAATGTGTTTGATGCGCATGAACTGCAATTTGGGAATGTTTTTGCAGATGTGAGGAGGATGAAAGCTGGTTGCATGGAGAAGTGAATTATTTTGGGGGAATTTACAATGAATTTCTGTAGTCAGCGTATGATCAGATGCACAGCAAACCAATACATCTAAGAAGATAATTTTATCTCTATCATAGCTGACAGAAAATTCAATCCCCCATTTATTTTTGTTCAAATAAGAAACAAATTCCGAAAGGTATTCTTTATTCGCTCTCCATACCAACCAGCAGTCATCCAGATATCTGCGCCAAATGTCCATTTCAACCATGTAAATGTTATGAGAGTTGTCCTAAATAACCTGTTCTTCAAAGTATGCCATGAACAAATTGGCATATATGGGTGCAAAAGATGCACCCATAGCTGTCCCCTTGGTTTGTAAATAGCATTTGTCTTTGTAAAAAAACACATTTTTTGTCCAAACATGTTCTGTTAATCACAACAAAAGGGTGTTGAAACCTGGCTTGTATATTTCAGTTTTGTTGAGCCAGTATTCCAATGCCTCTAGGCCAGCCCAATGTGGTATGTTGGTATATAATGATTTTACATCCAATGTGCAAAGTAACCAGTCGGGCTCAAGCTGTGTAGCAGAGATAATCTGTAAAAATTCCGTGGTATCTTGAATTCTAGAACGGACACATTGTAAAAGGGGCTTAAGAAATTTGGTAAGGAATAGAGACAATGGTTCTGTTAATGAATTTCTACCTGAAACAATGGGTCTGCTGGGTGGATGTTGAAAGTCCTTGTGTATTTTTGGTAGGAAATAAATGTATTGTGGACAAGGGTTGGCAATGGTGAGTTGATGCTGTGTGTTTTGAGTGATGATACCTTCTGCAACAGCTAAACTAAGGAAAGAATCAATCTGTTCCTTGAATACTGGTGTTGGATCAATGGTGAGTTCCGAGTAATAGCGTGCGTTGGATAATTGGTTCAGTGCTTCATGATCATATTGTGATGTATCTTGAATCACTATAGAACCACCATTGTCAGCACCAATTATGACTAGATTGTGATTGTTTGCCAGTGTGTTGATATTTTCCATGCAAATTTTGGATACATTATTAGGTGATGGTGGAATTGATCTAAACTGAAAATGTAGATCTTTGATAATGGCTTGTTGAAACATGGAAACTTGGTGATTCATGGGTGGCATGAACGAAGACCTATGGTATTTAAATTCATCAGAGATCTTTGGTTCTTGTTCCTGAAAGAATAGTTTAAGGTTAAGATTTCTACAAAACGAAATGATATCTTGAGCAAAACATTCTTCAGAAACAAAAAAAACAGGGATGAATGATAATCCTTTATTAAGAATGTCGATTTCAGTGGAGGAGAGGACATGTGATGAAATATTAGTAATGTTTACAGTGGTTGTTTGGTCACAAACATCTCTAATAGTGTTTCCATGTTGTCCACATCTTTTATGTTTCCAGTAGCAGTAGAAGCCTTAATGCCCTTGGACCCCTGAGAAATGGTTTCAGGGTCTGCAACAGGACTTTTGAAAAGGAATTTGTGGGACTCAGGAACCCTGTAGTATCTGTCTGGTTTACTAGGGGCCGGAGGCAGGGAATCAGGGGCCATACTGGATTCCGAAAACACATCATCAACAATGTCTATTACAGGAGGTACAGCCAAAGGCCTATGCTGAGGAAGAAGAAGGAAATCCCTAAGCCTCTTTTTGGATTCAGAAAAATTCTGACTTTTCCAGTGGAAATGCTCCCATAAGGTATGTAAAGTTTCCCCAAAGGAAAGATCCTCAGGGGGAGAAGCAAAGGAAATGGAATCCTCTGTATCAGAGTCCTCATAAGTAGGTATGGACAAATCCAGGTCATTAGAAGAGTCAGAAGAAGCAGAGTCCTGTTCAGAAGATTTATAGTCAAGTTCAGCCCTAGGCCTCTTTGAAGGGGGGGGGGGTTGACTATCCCTGATTAGAGTAATTAAATATTCGGCCATTTTGATCATTTGTTTTTTAGGCATAGGGGCCTGAGCATGTGGCCTGGGCATCGTTTTTTTAGACATAGATTGAGATTTAGGCATTAGTATTGAAGGTGAAGTTGGTTTAATATGCAAGTCTGTAGGCCTGAATACACCCTCAGATGCCAGTGCCTGCACAGTGGCTCCAGACCCATCAAAGGTAGAGACATCTGCGGGTTCCATAGGTGAAGCATCTCACGGCATACTGGACTCTGAATGGGTCTCAGTAGAGGCCTGCGAATCAGAAGTAGCGGGTATCAGGGGCTGTGAAAGCACCTCACTGAGTACCGGTGAACTGGCAACTGGCTTAGGAGAAGCGTCATTGGCAGTTTTGGACCTCAACAGCCTGTCTCTGTCTTTTTCTTTGCGTTTTTGTCAGTATTCCTATAGTCAGATGGCTAACCGACATAATTTCTAATTAATTAAACCGAGAACCGAAATATTTAGAAGCAAAACTGTACCGACGACGGATAGTGCACTGATTAAATAAAGCACAAAACCAACAGCAAGGTACGTCGTGGTCAGGGCCTAGGCAAGGAATACAGTACAAATGAAAATCCTTATGAGGTATTTGCTTCCCACAAGTAATACAATTATTAACTTTTACTGACATCGGTAAGGAGCAAAAAAAATTTCCCCAACAGGGTACTTAGCTTTTCGTTGAAGACTTCAGTTCTGAAACTCAAAAACGAAAATTTCAGGAGTTGGCCGACCGGCACTTGCAAAATGCTTCTGCTTCGGGTACAGCGTGGCAAGAAAGACTGATGTAATGACATCCGCTGCATGTTTTATACCCCTGACAATGTGACATCATGGAAGAAGGGACAGCAACCAACGCAGGACCCAAGACTTTGTTAATCAGGCTGACTGAGGGCAACCTGCCAGCAGATTATCCAAATGTAATGACTGCAACAGTGAAACATGAAGAACTTCTACCAACCTGTCATTGCAAGATGTGTGCACAGGAATAAACATAATGGTGGGACAAATGGCCTACAGTAGAGACATGTCTGAAACATCACCCTTATACAGGCTACAACAGTGTATATACACAATTACAATGGCAACTGTTACAGATCTACACTACAGCATATCACAATACTGCATTCCACAACCCTTACAACCTGTAATGTGGTCCTAACAAGAGCAATGAATGTGTAATATGGAATCATATGTTAGGACAGCAAATATGGGGAATACATACCTTCACAAACACTGGAAGCATATGTTTGCATACACTTCAAATAACATATTGTGGAAGCAGCTTTTGAAGTACTGACAGCATGTACTCTTCATGAGTATGGACCTTCCAGCAAGTACAGGTCCTCAATGTCACACCAGGAAATGGTCTTCTGTCCAAGACGTTTGGCCATCAAATGTACCCACTTACCTGCAACATAGGCAGCCGTGGCTTGTGTGCATCTTACAAGCCATGGAATGGATTCCATACCCAAAAGGTAGCACCCAGGAGTTGGACAAGTAGCCTTTTCTCACCATTGCATATACCATGGCAAACAGTGCAGACAGTCATGCATTTTGCGAGGATGTATGGGACAGGATTAATGTACAAAATAAACAGATGGCCATCCAAGGCAGATGACAACACATGTTGCAAACTGGTCATGCATGCTGCCTAGTAACATGCCACAACACTGAGGGAGTTGCAGGAATGGCTAGCAAGTACTGGCTGCACAGTACCTTTGTCGGCAATTTGTTGGACTCTGCATAAGTGTGGCCCATGGGTTAGGATAATCAGATGGGACCGTTGTACCACAGGAAACATCAGCAAGGGCTTTCTACAGGTAGTGTATGCATAACAGCAAAAGTCCCCAAAAGGCATGCATTGCAATGTGTACTGGTGTACCAAGACCAAGTTGAAAACCTACAGACAGTATCAATTAAGGTACATGTGCTGCACAACCAACAACTCACCCCACCTCAGGCCCACCATCCCCATCTGTACCTTGCTGGTGCCAGTGTACACTTGTATATTTGCCATTCATTAGCAGGGACTAGGCCAGTACACATGGTGTTCAGAGTTTGGGACACTGCAAAATGACACACGTGTAGGCCATAGTTGTCAAGCATCTGCAAAAAGGTTGATGATGGGAAGGGGGTGTTATCCTGAAACAAAACAGTGCACTGAAGCAGAGATCCAAAGCTCACTAAGAATGGCTGTATCTGCACACAGTCAAAGTCATGAATTGTGGCAATCATAACCCTGACTCCACAGCAATAGTGATGGCACTGTGTTACCACAAAGGGCTGCGCACAAGCTGACCTTGCAATCATGCATAGTTGGGGGACATTTGTATGGCAGAGTGACCAACTACTGGCAAATGCAGATAGCCCATGCTAGTATTCCCCTTCCAGGAATAGTAACTGCCATAGTACACATAACAGTTGGTGCAACAAACCATCATGATAAGGGTGTGCACATATATGCACCCACAGGTCATATGTCACATATCAGGTTTGTGTAATGTTAACATATGCAGTAATGTGGCCCCATGGCATATCAGGGAAGAGAGTGCCATATCAGTAAGGGTGTGTACACTCCCCATAGCCATGTTAAAGGTTGTCAGTGTAATTGTATTTAATTGGCCATAAATGCACCGCTGATGATGAGATCTGTAAATCAGACATCAGGCATTCACTATTGACACCTGTCCACATACCATCCCGGGTATGTGTCGGACAAACACATAGGGGCTGTGAGCAGCAGAGCAAACATAATTGACACACATATATACATTCAGCAATGGTGTGTACACCTGTGAGGTATGGTGCACAGTACATGCTAGGGTGCCAAACAGGAGCACAACAATACTGTATACATGGGTGCAGTGTGTTCCAGGGTAAGAGGCATCACCTACTAACACAACCCATGCATCACAGAGATGTATAATGTTGGTAACAGGGATTGACTATAACTGCACTGCATGCTGTTGAGTGCCATATGTCATGCATGTTGACAGATGGGTAATGAGAGGTCTGTGTGTAATATCTTTGTGCAACCTCACCTGTAAGTGTGTGTGTGTGTGTGTGGGGTTGTGTGTGTGTGGGGGATTTGTCTGTAAGTGTTATCTGGTGGAGTGATGGGGGGGTTGATGTGTATAGAATGCATGTGTGTATGTCCATGTATGCACATGTGTGAGTGTGGGGTTTTTCATACCTCTCAGCTTCCTTTAGACATCATACAGTTGATGGAAATGGACAGACACATCAGACAACAGGAATACTTTTCTGAAATGTAATCATAGGAAAACTGATAGAATAATAATGTCTGCAGCATGAAATATGCATTGCAAGGGAAAAGTAGACACCATGGATACTTTTTTAATTGCAATCAGCAGAAAGGTGAAAGAATACCCAAGTATGCAGCACTAAAGATGCATTGGGGAATTACTAGACAACACCAGAGAGTGTTTCCAAATATTACTGAAGTCCACATAAACGGTTAATAGAGCAAAAGATCTTGCATCTACTGAACAGTAAAGTATGAAACTCCAGTGCATGACATTATTGACTAACTGTAGTAGCCTATAACAATTAGGGGCCATGCTCAAGACGTCTGGCCAAAACCAGGGTGAACACTTGATGACATCAGGAAGTCTTTGAAAAATGGAGTAACAGGTAATGTTCAGTGATCACCTTTCTGAGCAGTTAGAAGAATGATACATTGATGATTGGTATTATTGACTGTAATTATTCAAGACTGATGCAGGATGAGGAAAATAAGAGAAAAAACTAGGGAGATTCTGTAAACTCAGGGAAAGGTAAGTAGTATGGTGGAATGTCAGTGTGTGTGTGTGTGTGTGTGTGTGTGTGTGTGTGTGTGTGTGTGTGTGTGTGTGTGTGTGTGTGTGTGTTAGTATGTGTGTACTGTTAAGCAATGATTTACAGGTCTTAAAGTGCGTTTCTTGTTTTCCATCACAGGTGGCGAGGTGGGTCAGGGCCCTTCCTGCAGGCAATCTGATGTTGGTGTCCATACAGACACTGAAAATGATGATAGGTGTTTTGAGGCACAGGCAAGGTTGTCAGGGGCTAAAGCTGCACCATCATTTTACATCCCACTGTTATCCACCCCATCCCCGCACACAGTCACATTGCCTATACATACCCCATCACCAGTGGCCATAGCTGAGGGACAGTTGGCAGTTGATGGCATGGGACAGGATGTGGCATCTATAGTACATGTATCTTGAAACAGCAGCCATAACAGGATGTCAGGCAGGGTCCCACATAGGCAGATGTACAGGGGTGCTCATTGGAGGGCTGCTGGCCATCATGCCCCTGGCAGAATCTGGTGCCACCAGATGCATGTTTCAGGCAGTCATGGAGGTGCAGGCACGTATGTAACGGTACACCAGATAGGCTCAGAGGCTGCATTGGCTACTCATTCAGCTGTTACTGAAACATCCATGATCTTGCAGATGCCCTCCGTTATTTTTCAGAGGTCATGGATAGACTGTTGGGTGAGAAGGTGGGAACCCTCGACCATGGAATGTCTGTGCCCGAGCATATGGTGGGAGTGGTGCGACCACCACGTGGACTTAAGCCAGAAACACCAACAGCTGGAGGTCGATGTAGATGTGCCAGAACAAAGAGCTGTTCCTGTAATGGCAGTATCAGCCGCAGCACTGCAGGGGGGCACTGTCCACACCAAACCACAGCAGGCCATGTGCATGCGGCCGTGGCCGGTCCCAAGAGGGACCTGGATCCAGCGGACATATGTCATTATCAGGGGAGAGTACCATATCGTAGCTTGTACCTGGTGGTGCCCATGGAACCCCTGCCAGGTACAGTTCTCATGTCCGTGGCCGGAGACGATGAACTGCACACCCTGCCAGGTACGATATGCAGCTGTCCAAAAAACCCCAGTATAGGGCAGCCACATTGCAGAACTGTGTCCATACATACACACACACATTACAAACACAGCTAAGGCAACCCCATACCTACACATACCACATCACAACAGGCCAATTAATAATTAAACCCCCTCACTCACACACATGGTGTCAAACATATGGCTCAGCCTGGGTCTCTGGCAAACCAACAACACACCCTCTGCATATGATGATACATGTGCCACATCCCTGTCATCCATAACATCGATGCAGGGACAGGCTAATATGGTCCTGATGCACAGGGTGACTGTACTACAGAGTACCAATGTAATGCTGTGTACATGTTGTCAGCAGTAAAGTTTAATGCTTACATGTCAGGAAGTGTAGCTGTCCAGCCATGATGCATTATAGCTGTTATTAACACTGAATGATTGTGGTCTCTTTAATGTATTCTGTTTGCGTTGTAGGTGTCCATGTGTCAACATGATGATGGTCTGCTGTTGTACTCTACAAGGGGTATGGCACTGTGGTGACACCTTGGCTCTGCCATATCTTGGGTACAGGTAAACACGTCACACGTCTATATAACAGTTACTGAATGTGCCACATGGCTGATAGGTCAAGAGGTGTATACAGGTGAGTTCATGGTGGCTGATGTCAGCAGCCTTTCTACAGTGGACAGTGGCAAGTGTACTGGATGATACACATCACATGTTTGTGTATAACACACACAGAGGTGTTGGTGCTGATGGAATACACAGAGAATACTGTACACATGGATGTATGTACCTGTGCAAGGAACCCATTTTAGCCTATAAAATTCCACCAAAACAGAATAGGCACAACAGCACATTGGGAAATAAGCAGTCTGCTAGTTTAATGTCATTGATGATGGAACTGGCAGGATTTATGTCCCCTTCCCTAATGTAGTGCATTCCTCAACTCGGTAAACATAGGTGTGCTGGTGTGGGTGGCACAGCCCTACCCTGTGGAAGGTGTGAGGTGCTGTAGAACCACTGTAGAACCACAGATAGTGTGATAGACCTGTTAACATGAACTGTACAGTATTACAGCCAGCTAAGCAGGGAGATACACTCAACAGTAACTGCAATGATGGTGGTTTTGTCCACAGGAACAACACCCAGCTATATATACCAACCCCAGTATCACTGTACACCTATGCAGTGGGGAAGAGGGCATTTACACATCTACCACTAGTTGTGATGGAATGTATTTCCACAGGATTATACCTGTGAAATGTTAGCATTTTCCAGGCAGTTCTCGGACAGATGATCTCCTGGGACATGTATATTCTGCAAATGGAAGTAGATTCCTTTACATACACACACACTCTTAGTTTGTAACACTGGGACTAGAACCCCATACCTAGGTATGTAGTACTACTGATGTGTGTGGCCTTAATTGCACATGCCATACAGCTTTTAGGATGAGGTGTGTTCCAGGTTACAAGTTACATGAAGAACATTCCCAGGCCTGTACAGCATGGTAATGGGGGATGTACTGGTTGTTTATGGGCAACATATAGTGTGACATACTGTCATATACACATTGACAAACACATAACAGGCATACACACATCTGAGAGATCTGGGCTTATCAGTGTTAACTACCTTGTCAGTATGTCCATTCTGTTACAGATAAGTTGCACACAGCAAATGCATAACTGGGCTGAATAATGTTATCAGTTTCCTGTATGGTTGATGTTGACAGTGGTCCCCATACAGTGTAACATGGGACATATACTGGGGGTACCATGGTGTAAAGACAGTATACCCAGCACCCACACCCCACAGTGAATATTGTACACACCGAAACCCATGATAATACTCTGACATACCCACCATCACATATTGACCAGGACTGCAATACAACCCCTTGGTTATCCCAAGAGTGCTACTACAGGGTTATGCTTCTAATGCACATGCCACAGGGATAGTAGTGTGATGCATTGTCATGGCTCTCCTACGGTCAGCAACATCACTATCCCGAATAGTGTGTGGCAAGGCATATTGTATTAGAAGACTGTGGCCTCAGAATGCTGTATCCTACAAATATACACACATGCACACATACACACACTTGTCAGAACTCAGAGGGTATCCCATGCCTATCAACCAATTTGAACAACAGTGTTGTGCTGGTACTGCAAATCCCAGGTAGCCCTTAGTGTGAAGAGTGTAACAAGGTACATGTAATGTCTGGTACAGCAGCAGCCACGTCTAACTATGGCAATGGGGGGGGGTGCAGTGGGTGTGAAGGGCTTCAGGGTATTATCAACTACAGGTCTACAAATACATAGACACTGTTATTCCCAGTAATGCACACATTCACATTAGTCAGTACAGGGGTCCATCAGTGCACATACTCATAGGTGTGTACCAGGCTATTGTCCATAGAGAGATGGGAAGTGTAGGGGATGTGTGTACAGTGGTGTCATGCCACCTGCCATGTGCCAGCAGGCCATCTATCAACAGATACTACTCAAGGTGAGAGTTACATGCAACATCCATTCATCTGATTGCCTCTTGCAGAGGGCCAGTGAGGTGCTCCAGTTGACATGTATGCAACATGCATTACATAACATGGTCAGTGTCTGCCTTGGAGACCTGTACCCAAGCATGTTCTGTTGACTGTGGTAGTATAGTTGAGGTATTCATGGCATTTGGTGGCTACAGGGTGAGGATTCTTAGCTGTGGCATTCATAACACAGCTGGGCAGACATGTCAGTGTCACTCAAGCATAGATTGCCTGTATGCAGCCAAGATGGAGTCCCAACATCTGCACATCTGCACAGAGGCCACACAGACATCAGCTAGCCAACTGGTTATGCAGTAAGATGACTGTTAACAGATGTCTGACACTGATAGGTATGCCATTACTACATGACAGTGCCCTCAATGACATGTCCTATACACACAGTAGTCTACAATTAATGTCCACATGTCAGATCAATATCCAGTAGCAAATACTTAATGGCATACAGCTCACACACCAAGAACATGAAAGTCAGGACTCAGAGTCCATCTTTGCATGCAGGGGTGTTTGGTTCCAGGACTACAATCTGCAATCGACTCTTACTTGGGAATGCACTGTCAACAGTAGTAACATAATGATACACTACATGCAAGTGTGACTGCATATAACCTGGGACACTACTCATGTATAAAATGCATTCAAATGGAAAAGAGTTTTGTACAAGCCATATATACCCAGGTGTCCCAGACAGTATACTCTTACCACTTGCTACTGTAATAACAGCATATAGACGCATGTTATGTACATGGAATTAAATACACCTATTAGAGCTGTCATTACCCTGATATTTTATCAAACCAGAAAGTGAGCACTTGTTACCAGGGCTGAGCCATGCTTAGCAGGTTTCAGCATTGCTGCAATATGAATGCTTAGCAAATTTGCACACTGGTAAGCGAAGTTGAAATGGTGTATGCGCCTATACGTTTAACCATATATTAGCAGCACTTACCATTGTGTAAACCCACTTAAAGCTGCTCAAAACTGCCTTAACCACTCTGTATCCAACAGCCCTTGTTCTGCACAGCAACAAAATGACAAACCTTGCAGGTCTTAAACTCAGGACTCTGCACACTATAGTCACCACAGTTAACCACTAAGTCAATTCAGCTGTGAAAACAGTCATTGTTTTTTCCAATATATCTGTCAGTACACATAATGAATAGTATTGAACAACTGCTATGACTTCTACAATTATGTAGTACTTGTTAGTGATATTACTGTTGAATCACGTATGTTGTTATATCTAAATATACACATATCAGATACATATGATGTGATACATCTGGGAAGGTATATACAACAAGCATGTTTACATATAAGAGTATGGATATATAATATATATATATATATATATATATATATATATATATATATATATATGGGTCTAGGTCATAAGATCGACAGCTCATATGACTGAAACTCATTTGGTCGACAGCTCATTTGGCTGACAAAAAGTATTCAAGGCAAAAACCTGGGATTTGCCCCCCTCCCCACTGTTGTGCGACTGTGGAGTTGTTATATATAGTTGGGGGGTGTGGGGCACAGCCCCTCACATTGGGGTGGGGGCCCCCACCTATATTTTTTGCCAGCAAAATGACCTGTCGACGAAATGAGTTTCAGTCATATGAGCTGTCGATCTTATGACCTAGATACATATATATATATATATATATATATATATATATATATATATATATATATGTAGATATATGTGTACATGTACATGGACATATATATTTATATCTGTATATTGCGTTATATATATGGTCATATATTCTGTATACATATATATATATATATATATATATATATATATATATATATATATATATATATATAGATATATATAAAATATAAAATCATATATGTATATGTGTGAGTCTGTTATTTGTATATATATATATATATATATATATATATATATATATATATATATGTAGGTTCATAGGTAGGTACTAGGCTATTAGCTCTAGGGCCTATATAAGCCTAGCAAAAAGGTACCTTGGTTTTTGCCACCAAAGAAAATTATTTTCCTGTGCCCCAGTCGAGCAGAACCACAAAAGTGATCCCTGGGTTGAATTTCCTATTTCCCATCCAATCATCAAGATTTTTCTTGAAGAGTGCTAATGAGGAGCTCTGTTTGAGACAGATGTGTAGTCTGTTCCAGAGCATGGGAAGTCTCTGGGACAGGAATCTATCCCTCCAGCATGTTCTGTTTATTGTGGTTCCAAGGTTTAGGTCCCTAGAATATTTAGCTGGGAGGGATTGAAAGTTCTTTAAGTGGAGCATGTCCAGCAGCCCTGGGTTTGATGTAGCTTTGTATGTTAGGCAGAGATCGCCACTGAGCAGGCAATATACGACGGAGTAAAGCTGGAGTTTTTTTAAGACGGTCTGCGTAGGGCATCTGCTTGAGGCCAGTAATCCTCTTTGTGAGGTATTTCTGTGACCTTTCCAGTTGTTGTAGATGTCTTGTGAGGTACATAGCAAAAGGGGCATTGTACGCTATAATGGGTCTAATGAGTGATGGGTAGAGGGGAACAATGACCTCTTTTTTTCTGGATGATAAACCTTTTTGATGAGGTTAGCCATGTAGAAGGATTTCCTGACCACTGTGGCAATGTGATTATCAAATGAGAGACTACTGTCCACCTGTGTCCCAAGGTCTCTTATCATACTTTCTGCATTAAGTAGTCTACCTCTTATGTGGTAGTTCATGGGTATAGAGTTTTTACCAAAGGGGATAACAATACACTTTTTGGCATTGAGCTTCAGGCCATGGCTTTGACACCAGGCATCTGTCTCAGTGAGGCCTTTTTGTAGTATGTCCACATCGTTAGGAGTTTTGATTACGGCTCCTAGTTTGCAGTCATCTGCAAACTTCGTTAGCCAAAGACCTTCTGTGTTAGCCTGTACTTCAGAGAAGTAGATACCAAACAGGAGAGGACCCAGGACTGAACCTTGTGGTACTCCACTTGTCACTGGTCTGAAGTTGGATTTGTAGTCTGCCACTTTCACCGTGTGGGTTCTGTCAATGAGCAAGTTGGCAACCCATCTTGTGACATAGGGATTTATATCTAGTTTAGTGAGCTTATCTATAATTCCAGAGTGGGGGATTGTGTAGAAAGCCTTGGTGAGATCTAGATAAGCTGTGTGAACCACCTTACCCTCATCTATGGCTTTACTGACTGCTTCAAAGAAGTCAATCAGGTTTAGGAGACATGATCTGCCTTTTACAAACCCGAACTGGTAGGGTCCAGAGTTTGGAGATTATCAATGTCTTTGTTTATGAGTTCCATGATGATAAGTTCCATGGCCTTGCAGACCATGGTCATCAGGCTAATGAGGCAGTAGTTCCCAGGATCAATTGTGGCTCCTCCTTTGTGGAGTGGGATAACCATCATGGTGCACCATTCAGTGGGCACAAAGACTGAGGTGAGGCTATGATTGAACATGGTGCTTAGGTAGGGTGCCAGTTTATTCTGTAGTTCATGTAGAATGCAGCCTGGGATACTGTCAGGTCCCATGGATGCTATGTTCTTGGCTTTGGAGAGTGTTTTTAACTTGTGCAGCCGTGATTACAGGAACTTTCCATTCTTCCAGTATAGAGATGGGCCCTGTAGCGGGTGAGAGGGGAGTAAAGTTAGCACTAAACCTATCTGCCAGGATGTTGGCTATATCAGTTGGTTCTGTATATTTAGTGCCATTGTGCTGTAACTCAGAGCAGATCTGAGTATTGCCATTGAGATTCTTGACATAGCTATAGAATGCTTTGTGGTTGTTTTTAGAGTCAGTGGCAAGTTTGTTTTCGTAACCAGCTTTGGAGGATTTTATGAGGGATCTCAGCTTCTTACTGAGGTTGACCAGGGAGTTCCTCCAGTCATGGGATTTTACTCTTTTTTGTAACAGTTTCTGTCTTCTGTTGTAGAGTTTGTTTATGGCAGAGGACCACCAGATTGGCTTCCTTTTTTGGAGGATAGCATTTTGGTTCTATTAGGGATAGCATGATCCATGCACTTGTGTAAGTGCTTATAAAGTGCATTTGTGTAGGATTCAACAGTCATACCTCTATTGTCTGTCTGCATGGGTGTCATGAAGTTTGCCACTTCTGTCTTATGAAGTGTGAAGTTGACTTTGGAGGAGTTTTTTATGGTGGTTTCCCTAATTGGGGGTGGGGGCAGGATGTGGATGTCTAGGGTGATTAGCTTCTGGTTGGATCTGACCAACGAGGAATTGACCTCTTGTGTGGAACACCTGTTGCCCATGTTGGTAATGACCAGGTCTAGGATATTGCTGCCTCTGGTGGGGGTGTGAATAAGTTGATCCAAAGCGATGGAATTTATGAATTCCAGAAAACATTGAGCAAAAGAGCTGGTACATGAGTAGTTTTCCCAGTTAATGATGGGGTAGTTGAAATCGCCCATTATTAGGGTGTTGGGTTGTACCCTAATACTTTCCAGTGTATCAAGAAATGAGGAGTGGGAATCCTGGGACATGGTGGGGAGTCTGTAGCAAGCTACAATTTGGATTTCGGTCTTGCTCAGAGTTAGTTGCACTTGGATAATCTCGGATGCATTATGCTGTGCAACTAGCCTGGAGGTGTGGATATCCTTAATGAATATGGACACGCCTCCACCTTTAGTGCTTCATTCTGGGTTAGGTGGCCGAAAGGTGTGCTATGAATTATAGCCTGGTAATGCAGGGGTCCTCCCTGAAGCTTTGAACCAGGTCTCTGTCACTGTACAGATGTCGATGTTCTCCATTTTAAGAAGTGCCTCGAGTGAGTGCATTTTGAGGTTTAGACTTCTAGCATCGAGTAGAATTACCCTCAGATTTTGCTTGCTTGTACCTGTTACGGTGGTGAATTTGTCATTTGAACCTTGCCTAAAAAAGCATTCTAGGGGTGGCAAGAGCCTTAGCCAGTATCCGGAATCCCAAGGGCGACAGGTGCAGGCCATCTTTGGCAAAGCATCGTGGTCTGTCGATCATGTCGGCCCAGGCAGACAATTACTGGATCCCCTTAGAATGACACCAGAAGCTTAGCCAGTTGTTGAATTCAAACATTTTGTCCTTGTACTGTGGTATCATTCTGGGTGATGGCAGGATGCTACTCAGGGCTAGGGTCATACCTGCCTGGGCTACAAGATTGGAGAGCTCCTCCATGTCTCTTTTCATGTAGTCCAGGGAGATACATCTCAGGTCATTCATACCAACATGGACAACGACAGTGTCATATTTGTACTTGTTGTGGAGTGACCTGAGTGTGTGCATTATGTGGCGGATCCTGGCATCTGACAGGCAGCTGACAGTAATTTTATCCTTGTTTAGTCTGGTGAGTGGAACATCAATGTGCCTGACTTGAACATCACCTATGACTACAGTGTTGGGTACATTGTTATGCCTTATGGGCTGTGGCTGAGTGGCACACTGGGTTTGTGGGCTATGTGTCATTTGGGTTGTGTTCGGGGGTAGAGTTTGCTTGTGTTTCTGCTTTGGAGGTCCCTGATGCTTGGGCAGGTTTTTATTGAGTTCCTCTGTGAATGTAGGTGTGTGTTTTGTGTTTCTATGTGTGTGTTTTGGTGGTGTAGGTTTTGATGGACTATGTGATGAGTGTGGTGTGGTGCAAGTGTTTACCTTCTCCTCTTGACTGTCTAGTCCAGTCTTGGGTGAAGAGAGCTTTGCTTTCAGTTTGGCTATATAAGTGCATCTCTCACATGTTGTAGTGTTGAGTGGTAGGAGGAGAGGGTTGTCTGTGTACATAAGGCAATTGCTGCATTGCCCCAAGATGCCAAGATTCATCAGGTAGACAGGAGAAATCACCAAGAGCTGACCCTTAGACATGCCTGGATAGGTGCTTATTTATTAAGTAGTAAAAATTGCTTTCCTCTAGACAAGTGAGGAAAGTTGAATGATGTAGTAATTTGCAGGTTATTTAGTGCTTACAATGGGTTCTGAACAAGTGCTGAGTTCAAAGAAACAGATTTGAGTACTGAAACTAGAAAACTGGCTAGTTCTAAGAAACAAAATTAAGCTAGAAGGCTTGCCACCAACAGAGAAAGGCTTGGGGGCTCAGAAGCCTACAAACAGTCTAGACCACTTGCAGGAAAGGCAGGAAACAAGCTTATATATTTTTTCTGTCCCAGATGCTCTCTTTGTACACAGTAGGAGTGCCTGAAATGAGAATATGATCTCACTGCACTCAGTTGAGTGAGCAAATGAGATGGGCCCAGAAGGAGTATTCAAACACAAATTTACAAGAGAGGCGGGCAGTTTCAAAACCACAAAGATTAACACCAAAACAAAACCAGGGAGGGTGGATGGGGAACTAACTGAAAAAACAGAGTAAAAACTTCCAGTTCAGTTAATATCAATGCAACACAAATAAATCAATTAAAATGCTGTATTATTTGAAAAAAGTGCAGATAAAAGGTACTCGTATACATCCAATTGAATACAACTAGTTCTTATCCGGCCAAAGCTCTGGTTTTAAGCAGAAAATATTCCAAAATGTACCACTTAAATAGGCAGTAACAGAATATCAATGAATGAGACTACCCCTGATTGCAATTACTGTCTATGCAGGAATTCTAACAGGCAATAAAATCTAGCAAACACTGACTGAAAAAACAGAGTCAAAACTTCCAGTTCAGTTAATATTCAATGCAACACAAATAAATCAATTAAAATGCTGTATTATTTGAAACAATGTGCAGATTAAAGGTATATAAATTATCTTATATATCCAGTTGAATACAGCTAGATCTTAGACGGCCAATGCTCTAGTTTTAAGCAGAAAATATTCCAAAATGTACCACTTAAATAGGCAGTAACAGAATATCAATGAATGAGACTACCCCTGACTGCAATTACTGTCTATGCAGGAATTTTAACAGGCAATAAAATCTAGCAAACACTAACTGAAAAAATAGAGT
>NW_025048863.1:90000-100000 GCF_019279795.1 Protopterus annectens | reverse complement strand
TACATAACATGTCTAGCAGTCTGATATCTCACTGGCTTGTTATCGGGTATGATGTCAGCAAATAATGGTTTACTGAACATATGTACCTCTTATTGCATGACATATGTACAAAGGTTGATAGAGTTGTGGCTGGAGGCACAAACACAGGGCCAATATTGACATGTTGTTGTGATAAACTCATAAACGTCCTGGTGTAACAGGGTTTGTTGTGACATGTGTCTTCTGAGGGATATGAAGTCAGTTACTCACATGGCTGTCACCATGTACTGACTACAATCCTCAGAGTATGCTAATGCATTTCTAAAGATAGGACATGTGTGAGTAACACAACACATGTAAAACTCCAAACACTGGCCAGTCTGCAGATAGCCCTATAGGTGAGAGTTTCCTTAACCACATAACACTGTCATGACAGATATTAAATCATGTAGACCAGCCATATCCACACAAACCATGTTAAGCTAACATTACTTCAAATGTAGAAGAGCAAGACTTACATTCTGTACTCATGTCTGGAACATCCCCCTCCTGTTTGTTGGCCTGTCTCCACAGTGTAAGTTGTAAGACGTATATTCCCCTTCCCTCTGTGATGCTGTTTGCCAAACACTGACATAAAGTCCTGCTCACAGTGAATGAAAAGGGACAACACCCACATGATGTTCCTAGTTATTGGAGTGTGTTTCCATGCAATTGGCTATGGGAATGTTACAACAGCTGTTCCACATGCATTCAGCTAGAGGGGGAGTGCAATTTATGCACAGGCCATCAGCTGATCATGAGCATCACTTACAAAACACAAGCTGCTGCCTAATCAAAGCAGGTGTACTTTTCCACATCCACCAAAGAAGGAGTGAGAGAGACAGATAGAGACAAAGTAAGAAAGGAAGGGAGTAGGAGCTAAGCATGTTTGTGTCACACACTTACCAGTACGGGGTTTCAAATTCCTGCCTCACTATGTATTGCTATTACATTTTTATGCAGTTATTGAATGCGTCACAGAGCTTGCATGTTAGAGAGCTGTTCAAAGGTATCTTTGAAGGTGAGTGACATCAGCAACATTGATAAAGAAGGGATAAGGTAAGTGTAGTACATGTGCCTGTCCACAAAAGCAGGTGTCATGGAAGACACAACCACACATTCTCATGGATTCACCCACATTATCACGGTGGGCAGGGTCGGAATTAGAATTCCTAACTAACTAGTTTGCTAAACTACAGTATTACGCATGCATCACATGCACCACAGAGGTTATCAGGCTGATATGTGGGCAAAGTGTATGTCAAGATGACTGACATCTGAAGGAATGCTACAGTAGGGCAATGGTAGGTGTAGTGAGTGTGAATGGCTTCCAAATCATTAATCTCACACACACACAGACACAGGATTGCCAGTACTGACATGCATGGGTTCATTGCTTCATAGGTGTGTAATAGCTGACTGTGCCAGAAGGCTGTATAAGGCTAGGCAAAGGGTTGACCTTGGCATCAGGCCACATGACAATGGTCTGCAGTGTGGCTCAGGGGTGTAGTCCCTGGATTGGCCCACACAGGTGGGTATTGTGTTCACCATCCACTCATCTGGGTTACTATCATGGTTGGCCAATGCTGTGCAATGCTTGCCATATATGTGTTCTATATTCCATAACATGGATGGTGTCTGGGTTGTGCACATGTCCCACATGCATGTTCTGTGACATGTGAAAGTGTACCTGGGGTGTCTGGACATGCTGTGTGGACAGATTATCATCTGATGTGGCATTCCTGACCTCATGTGGTGAGAACTGGCTATGGAACTGAGGTTGATATTGCACCTACATTGACAACATGATACAGGTATTCACTGGTGTTAGTGGCATCTGTCCATACAGGGCATGTGTATAAGGCATGGCATTTCCTTTGTGGGTTACATTTGCTGACTTTACAGTTGTTGCAGCCATCCAGTGGGGAACATAGCAAAGGACCACTGTAAGCAATTATTTGTCTATTGTAGGGATGGAACAGGGTGCCATGCCCTCTGTGTTCCACTGAAATCACACCCTGGTTACTATCTGTGGGCAATATGGAGGGAACTACCAACATAGTGGTTGTTGCCTAGCCAAGTGTGTTTGTGTATGAGACAAGGATGGAGAATGTTATCTGGGTAATACAAGGGTTGCCTATATTGCTCACCAATCCATAATGTCACATGTAGGGGCAGGGATTGTCTACACCAGCCTCTCTGCTGTTTGACATTTGTTGTCCTTGTAAGGTGGACATTGTGACATATAGTAGGTTCTCAATATAAGATATTTGCAACACCCGCCCCACAATGAGTTCTACACAATCACAGCTACCTCCACACAGGATGCTGATGGCAAACACATACACACGCACACACACACACACACACACACACACACACACACACACACACACATGCACACATGCACACACATGCACACACACACTTCACAATTGTGAGATTCAAACCCCTACCTAGCTATGTATTGCTACTACAGTGTACTGCATTTATCACATGTGTCATGGAGCTTATAGGTCTAGCTTTTCCCCAAAAGTGTATTTCAAGGTGAATGACATCAGCAGGCTTCCCAAAGTAAGGCAATGAAAAAGTCTAGTGACTGTGAATGGTCTTAAAAGCATTGCTCCCTACACATACATACATACACACACACACACACACACACACACACACACACACACACACACACACGCGCGCGCACGCTCGCACAGAGTTTCATGCTTGCCATCTCTGGGATTTGAACTCCTACCTCACTAGAACATCACACTATAGCATTACACAGTTATTGCACATGCCACAGAGCTTATAAGGCTAGCCTTTTTCCAAAGGTGTATTTCAAGGTGAATGACATCAGCAAGCTTGCCAAAATAGGGCAATGGAAAGTGTAGTGACTGTGAATGGCCTCAAAATTATTGATCCCTACACACACACACACACATGCACACACACACACACACACACACACACACACACACACACACACACACACACACACACACACACACACACACACACACACACACACACACACACACACACACACACACACACACACACACAGAGTCTCACAGTTTCCACATCTGTGATTAGAACTCCTACCTAACTAGTATATCACACTATAGCATTTCGCAGTTAAAGCACACACCATGGATCTTATAGGGCTAGCCCTTCCCCAAAGGTGCATTTCAAGGTGAATGACATCAGCAAGCTTGCCAAAGTAGGGCAATGAAAAGTGTGGTGACTGTGACTGGCCTCAAAAGCATTGATCCCTACACACACAAACAACCACACACACAGAGTCACACAGTTGCCATGTTTGGGAGTAGAACTACTACCTAACTGGTACATCACACTATAGCATTACACAATTATTGCATGCACCACAGAGCTTATAGGGATAACCCTTCTCCAAAGGTGTATTTCAAGGTGAATGACATCAGCGGGCTTGCCAAAATAGGGCAATGGAAAGTGTAGTGACTGTGAATGGCCACAAAAGCATTGATCCCTACACACACACAACCACACACAAAGAGTCTCACAGTTGTTATGTCTGGGATTAGAACTCCTACCTAAATAGTACATCAAACTATAGCATTACGCAGTTATAGCACACACCATAGAGTAGACCCTCCCCAAAGGTGTATTTCAAGGTGAATGACATCAGCAGGCTGGCCAAAGTAGGGCAATGGAAAGTGTAGTGACTGTGAATGGCTTCAAAAGCATTAATCCCTACATACACAGAGTCTCACAGTTGCCATGTCTGGGATTAAAACTCCTACCTAACTAGTATATCACTCTACAGCATTACACAGTTATAGTACATGCCACAAAGCCTATAGCGCTACACTTTCCCCAGAGGTGTATTTCAAGGTGAATGACATCAGCAGGCTTGCCAAAGTAGGGCAATGGGGAGTGCAGTGTGTGTGTGAATGGGCCATAAACCATTCGTCTGGAAGCACACACACACACACACACACACACACACACACACACACACACACACACACACACACACACAACACTCAGTCACACACAGGTTTACATTTAACAGGAATGTGTATACAACTGCTAGATGAATAATGACTTGTACAGTCACGTTACCTAGTTATCATAAGAACCACAGACACTATAGCACTGAGGGCTAGCAGAAGCAAATGTCTACAGTGACAGACATTTGCACATCATGTGGTATTGGCCAATTGGATGTGTGCTGGGTGGAACAGCCCTCATGATGAGAATATCTTTGTCACTGTCTGTCACTCTCTTCCAGCACATCTATGTATGTGTAGTTTGGCCTATTATAGTGTGTTGTCCTTGGATATATGAGTTTATTCCTATTCAATGTGTGTGCAAAGCATGACTGGTGTGCAATGTGGAGTGTCTGCTCAAACATCTGTGACTGACAGATATGTATAGTCCACTGTTGTTGCCAGACATGGGCTTTGTTTCTCTGAGTGTGGGGGCATGCCCAGTATGACCTTCTGTATTGGATGT
The DNA here is from genome assembly GCF_019279795.1 of Protopterus annectens. NCBI lineage: Eukaryota > Metazoa > Chordata > Ceratodontiformes > Protopteridae > Protopterus > Protopterus annectens. The sequence goes on along the minus strand of NW_025048863.1, from coordinate 95,488 downwards.
GTGAATCCATTCCAGGTAGATTGTACTCCTCTAGTGCAGGCATTTGTGCTCTACACCTACAGCTAGCAACCTGTTTCTGCAGGATATCTGTAGATCGGTTGACAATATGGGGTCACAGTGGGTAAAGGATAGTGGGATACTGTAACTAATTGTCTCTGTGTTGCTTCTTCTACATGGATTTGGTGTTAGCAGAGATATTCAGACATATGTACTGTTTTACACTGTGATGTTTTATGTCATCGACTACTGACATGTATACATATTTGCTTGTAGTAATTTCCTGGGGAACACAAGATGAATGAAGTTGTGTCCAGTATTGTGGTCTGCAGCCTACATATTCTTGCACAATCATGCCATTATGGAGGAGGAGCTGCAGACACTTGCTGACAGGTCTGTGTCAATGGTTCAGCACCTTGGTACTGTGATGGCTGAGGATCTCATGCTTGTACATCCATCGACATGACAGTATGTCCATATCCTGCTGTGGCCATACCTCACAACTGTACAGATTCATACAGGTTACCCAGAGGCAGGGCTCATATTTCTGGTCACTACCCCTTCACATTGTGGTTTATGAGCAGGTTTGTAGCCACCCATTCCTGTGTTTGCAGGCAGGGATAGTATGTGCACACATCTGTGTTTCAGACTTCACACACTCCATGGCTCCCATGCTTCTACCCCCCTTTCTGTTATTCTATCCTCTGCCGAACATTATGCAAATGTTATCTGATAAGTATCCCTATAGTTATCACTTAATCCCACCAGTATTTAGAGGTTGGTCCACAGTTCATGCAGTAGGACATGGTGGACATGCTACTGGGATTTATCAACATGGTCTTGCATTTGTGTTCTGTGTACTGTGTTATGTTGCTATTTGGGAGTCCATGAGATATACACTGGCAGTACGGGTGAGAAGCAGGACTTTGATAGAGCACTGTAGGGCATTTGGTAGTAATGCAGGCCATCTGTAGCAGGCCAGTGCACTGTGTCACAGTCCCAGGCTGCAAGCCACTATATTCCGTGGGGGTGACAGGGTAGGTGTGCAAGGTGTTAATGTCAATAGTTTCTGTCCTTATTGATCCATTGGTGTGGATGCTGGAAGGGTGCTGCTTACAGCTAGGGACACACCTGCATGGGACACCTCTTCAGTATGCTGCATTCTGTGGCTATTCCCATACAGAGGTGAGGGTCATATTGTACTCATTCCCAACAGCAGGGATATGACCTGTGAGGTACCTGTGGCTGATGGTAGGGTGAGCTGGGTGCATGTGTGCTATGGAAGCTACTTGCAGCTGACTCACATATATACATGAGGTATTCCACTTATGCTGGCTTGTGCAGGGACATCAGCAGTTTCTCAGTACTTCATACCTGTGACTTTTGTGGTCTGCCAGTGTTTGGCCAGACGACATCAGTATTCCATACTACACAGCCAACTAATATGCTGCTAACCTGTATGCACAATTCCAAAGTTGTGTCCATTTGACGTTAACATTTTATACACTCTCTGTCTAGGGTATTTCCACCTGTGTACTGTTTTTATGTCTGGATTCACATTCATGACAGGTCCATCTTTCAGATGGTGACAGATATTACATCCGAACAATAAGTATGGATTACTGCTGGATTGTGTCTTAGTGGGATGCATTGTGTTTGGCACTGCAGTTGTGAGAACTTGGCCCTGTCATCAACAGTACAGGCCACTGGCCACCGGGACACAACTCTCCATGCCTACATGCTGACCACTTTCACACAATATACAATACACTACAACCTAACACAGAGAGCCCTGCATATTTTACATGTGCTACAATCTATACTGCTACTTTGGCCAGCTCAGGTAATCTTAGCTCCACTGTTATTATACCTACATGTACATGTTACTACATTTCTACATAGGATTGTGAAAGGGGCACATCTGACAACTGTAAATATTTGCTATGACTGTACTGGTATTTCTGATACTCCATTTCATTCTGTATTCTGAACCACTATGCAGACTAGATGCATGTCAGTGTACTACAGTTCTTAGATTGTATTGACCTACATTTCAGTTTCAGACTTCTTACCCTTCAGAACTAACATCCCACTGCCTGACCTGTTGTAGTCTGTCTGTGTAGTTCTGGAAGGGAGCTGTTCTCCATATCCATCAATCAGAGGCCTTAGCACAGCCTTTCTTTGTGTTTGTGTACACCTGTCCTGTTGGCTGAGACTGTTGTTGGGTATGTGAGCCTCACTCCCATGCATATGTGTGTTCTATGGACACACATTTGGCCCACCACATGTCCTGCAGTCATATTTTGTCATCTTATCTAGTACTGCCTAGTATGTTGGCACCAGTATTTGTAAAAGGATTTCATGCTGCCAATACAGGTGTCTACTATCTGCTGCCATTCCGTTCAGCCACCCAATTCCCTAACATGCTCACATCCATACCATAGACACAGGTAGCAGAACATACTACTACATTCAGCAATTGATAGTGAGCGTAACTTACCTTGTGGCTGTGCCAGTATTGAGGATGGCGCTGGAGGGTTGACTATGTCAGATGCACACAGTACACTCCCTATACATGGTTAAGCACAAGTAGTGTCATGTTTGGCATCCCTTTTACTGTATGTGTGAGTCAGAGAGAGGTGTCATTCCCTGAGTTCCTACCATGTCAGTGTATGTGCTATGTGTTGCCTCTTTGCCAAGGCCTGGGAATACTGGGCATGCCTCCTTCTGCCTACTGGGGCAGGCTAAAGTTGTTCCTCCTCCGAGTCACTCTGTGCCTGTGCTGGCCTTGGCAATGGTGGGGGATTGTGTGGCCCTGCCCCATGCTGTTCCTGCTGCAGCTGTTTCTGTGGGATCATATTGTGTACCATGGCACATACAATGACAATTTGGGTACATGTAGATGGTGAGTACTGCAAAGCTCCACCGGATATATCCAGGCACCAGAACCATGACTTGAGCATCCCAAATACTTGCTCTGTTATGATTTTAGTCTGTGCGTGTGCTTCATTATGTAGTTCTTGCTCTGGTGTGTGTGAATTTCTGATGGGTATCATCAGTAACAGCTCCAGTGCTTAACCAGCATCCCCCACTAGGTGGCCATATGGAATGTTCCCATTGGTAAATCTCTGGTACAGCTGTGTCATAGGCCAGATGTGGGAGTTGTGATAGCTTCCAGGGCTGCCAGCACACATACTCATTATAATGGCCTGGGCATTGCACATGACCTGGCAGTTGATGGAGGGGAAGCCCTTGCGGTTTATGTAGAGTCTACCCGGCTCGCCAGGTGGTGCTTTGATGTGTATGTGTGTGCTGTCTATAGCATCCTCTACCTCAGGGTATTTTGCTATTTGGTGGAAGAGGCGCATATTGCTCATCAACACCTCACAAGTTACCCTGGGTCTGTACACTCTTCTCCTTCTTCTCACTGTGATACCTACTGTTTATGGAGTTGGTCTAAATTGGTATATTTAATGATGTTATCCTTGGTTATACATGTGGCTTGTCTTTCTATTTTGGACTCTAATCATTTGCATAAAACAAAGTGTGACTTGAGCTGTCCTAAAAAATTTATTTTACTGCCCAATGGCATAATTGCCACAAAACTGACATTAGTCCTACTAGTCTCCCCTCTCTGCCAACATGTATACCTTATTATATCATTTTTTAGTTATCTGTTTTACAACACTACAGCAGTTTGCCCACTGCAAGTTTGTTTTCTTTGCCTTCTACTTGTTGTCATATTAAATTGTTTCATGCTGGTGGCTGTAATCTAGTCCATAGTGCTACTGTTACTTTATCTCCCACAGTTGCATCATATAGGTATTTGACATTTTTAATGCCACCCCTGATAATCTGGTATAGAATATTATCAGTGATAACGTGAATGTGACAATGCATGGCAATACTAGCTAAAAGTATGGATGAATTTCAGTTATCCTTTGACATTTAGATGACTAATATTCTTGGTCTTATAGAAGTGTGGTTTATGCCATGCAAGAATGGCTACATGCTACAAGGCAACTCTGATGAATCTGCAGACAGCCTATAGGAAGGAAGGGTAAGTCACTTGAAGGTACCAGCAAGCTTACCTGCTTCCCACCACCCCACTCTCAGTGCTGAGAGAATATATGGGCTAATAGTGCTTCTTGGATGGCAGGGAATGGGCCTCATAGCTATTAGTTAGCCCTGGTATGTCTAACCCTCATCATATGGGACAAATGGGCTAGTTATATGGAGCTACAGCAATAACTGGCAGGGTGGTTGAGAGGTGGGAAAGAAGAAAAGTGTTGAATGGAAAAAATAGAAATGCTCTGTTGTTCCAAATAATAATAATAATAATAATAATAATAATAATAATAATAATAATAATAATAAACACTGGCAGAAAATATATCAGCTCAGAGACTGGTATAAATTGAAATGAGGTGGAGTACAAGTATCTCTGCATACTAGCAGATGCATGTGTAATACAAGATTAGTCTTCACTGATACAAATCACAAAGCTCCAAAGTAAAATAAATTATTTTTCAAAACACAACTCAGCTATTCAAACAGATTAACTTAAAAAGGAATACACTCATATGTATGATTAAATCTTTTAGGCTTAATAATTATTACACAAAAGTATATACATACTAAGGTGGTGCAGTGGTTAGTATTACCGCCTCACAGCAAGAGGTTCTCCGGTTTGATTCTCGGTTGGGGTGCCTTCTGTGTGGAGTCTGTATGTTCTCCCTGTGGTCGTGTGGGTTTCCTCCAGGTGCTCTGATTTCTTCCCACATCCCAAAGACATGCTGTAGGTGGATTGGACACTCTAAATTGGGCCTAGGTGTGAGTGTGTGCATGTGTGTGCCTTCTGTGGAAGGTTGGGTGCCTGGCTGGCAACACGACACTGTAAAACTCCACTGCCAATCATGAGTGGACAGGTGATCCTTGTGGTGACCCCTAACTGGGAAAAAGCTGAAAGAAGAAGAAAAGAAGACTAATAATTATCAAACCTGATCATGAGGCACATAAGAACTGCACTGATAAGAGAGCACACAAGGTAAAAACTGTCATCACTCAAAGACCACACATACTTGCAATAAGTTTACCATGCTACCATCAGAGAGGCATCATCAAAGATAAACAACGATAAAGTTCTGAAAATGGTAAGGCATTATTTATTTTCTAAATAAAGACTTTTATAGAAGCAATAAGTTGCATTTGGGATGTAAGTTATCAGGTATAACCAACAAATGGATTTGTCTATTCACATGGGCTTTGAACATGTGACAAAACACCAGCCATGGACAAATCCTACATTATCCACATCCAAGCATATTTTATTGATAAATGATCTTGCAATAAGAGTGTTTAATAAACCAAGATTATACTATATGGAAAAATACCATCCTAAAGACAATTTTACCCTTGTTCGTCATTTAGCTCACACAATGGTTATAATATAGACAGTTGAAAATATTACGTATTTTGTTCTGTATTCCAT
>NW_025048863.1:17500-85000 GCF_019279795.1 Protopterus annectens | reverse complement strand
ATTCTGTTATCTAGTATGTGACCATCTGTATCCTTCTTCGTTATTTCTTTTTCTCCAGATATTCCATGTCTTTTCCATTTTTTCACCTGCTTCTATCCTATGATGCCTCTGCTTCCCCTTTCTTCTGATTCCTCCTGCTTCTCTCCTATATGGTCTCTGCATCCTCTTTCTCACAGTTTATCCTTCTTCTGCTCTATGATGTCTGTGAATCCCTTTCCTCCTCAGACTTCCCTATTTCTTTCTTACCCATGTCATACTTCCACATTTTTCTTCACTTCTTCATTATGTTGTTTCCTTCACATTACTTGTTCTGCTCTCCCTTGCCATTTTTGTCCCATCCTTACTTGCCATCTTGTGAAATCTGTGTGTGTACTGTGGGTAGGCTCAGGACTGCTCATCTTCCCTTCTGCTTAGTTTTAGTTTATTTATTGCTATTATCCTCCCCTTTGCATCTTCTATCCAGTCTTCTGCTGCCATCCTGAATCACACTGGAGTCTCTCTCTTTGGGATAAAGGGTAGCTATCTTAGCATCTATGTTGGAATTGCTAATGACATCATTCTTACTGAATTTACTCTCCCTATTTATGGGTATGCTTTCTAGCATATTTTTAACCTTCTTGTTTCTTTCTTACTTCCATGGTCCTTCTAACCTACACCAGGTACCCATGCTAATGGTCAGAGGGGTGTAGATATTCCTATTAGCCAATGTGTACCAGTCGTAAAGGCAAACAGTGCTGGGTCAATAAGCTACTGTCAGCCAGTATCCAGTTGCCCAGTATGGCTTACCTGGGATAGCTATGTTGAAAGAAAGCTGGACATAAAACAAGTTAATCAAACATAGATTCATAGATTTATAGACTGTTATTAGGTTAATAACCTAAGGGACCTTTCTAAGCCAAGCCACGTTTTTCCAAAAGAATAATAATATCCTGCATCCAAATAGGACATTGAGGGCCAGGTATGCATAAACTACTTCTGTCCATAAGGGACATGGGTGCCAGGCCTGGTGTAAATTTTCTATTCCCCATCCACTTGTCTAGGTTGAGCTTAAACTGGGTAATAGACAAACTCAGCTTCACATGGATAGGAATCCCACTCCATAGGAGGGGCAGTCTCTGAACACATATCTGTCTCTCCAGCATGTTCTGTTTATGTCACAGACAAAGGTCAGATCCCTAGACCTTGTATTTCTGGTTGTCTTTGACTTAAGTAAATGTAGGAGATTCATAAGTGTGGGGTTTGCGGATGACTAGTAATCCAGGCATAGATCACCCCTCAGGAATCTATAGGAGAGGGAAAGGGCTTTAAGTTGCTCTGCATAAGGCAGGATTGTTATGTCTTACATTCTTTTTGTAAGGAACCTTTGAGGTCACTCTATTTGCTGCATATGTCTGATCAGGTACATACCAAAGGGAGCATTGCACTCTATGATTTGTCTGATAAGGGCAGAGCACAGTGGGATAACAATCTCTTTGGACCTAGACACCATGCCATTACTTATAAGTTGCACAACATAAAAGGATTTCTTCACCACTGTGGTCACATGGTGGTTGAAGGTAAGGCTACTGTCTATGTAAGGACCCAGATCCCTTACCACTGGGTCGACTCTTAACGGTGTATTATCAGCATGGTAATTAGCCTGGATGGTTGATTTCCCAAAGGGTACAATTATGGATTTCTTATCATTGAGTTTAAGACCATGGTTTTAGCACCATTTGTTGGTCTTGAAGAATGTTAGTATCTGCAGAGGAGTTGATGCAATCATCGGCAAACTTAGTTAGCTATAAACCTTCAGCATTTTCTTCCATTTCAGAGAAATAGAAGCCAAAAAGGAATGGGCCCAGTATCGATCCCTGGGGGACTCCACTAGAGACTGGCCTCTTGGTAGAGGTGGCCTTACCTACTTTGACCTCATGGGTCCTATCACTAAGTCAGTTGGGTATCCAGCAGGATATACCTAAATTAGTGAGCTTGTCTATAATGACTGAGTTGGGTATTATATCAAAAGCCTTGACCAGGTTGAGGTAAGCTGCACTGTGTGCATAGTCTTACCTTCATCCAGTCCTTCAATGACCCTTGCAAAAAAGTCCACCAGTTTTAATATGCATGACTTTCCTATAACAAAGCTGAACTGTGATGGGTCCAGTGTTTGCAGATTACCTATTTCCTCCTCTTTTATGTCCATGTTTATTATTTCCATGGCCTGACATATGAGGCTGGTAAGACTTATGGGTCTGTATTTACCTGGATCAGTGGTTGGACCTCCTTTGTGCATGGGAATAAATGTAGCCATCTTCCATTCCTTAGGCACAAAACCTGACTGAAGGCTCTAGCTGAAAAGTGATTCAAGTGGACCAGAGAGGTCATGTTGCATGCTATTTATTAAACATCCCAGGAAATCTCCAAACTCTGGACCCCACACAGTTTGGCTTTGTGAAAGGGAGATCATGCCTGCTCAACCTGGTTGACTTCTTTGAGTCAGTAACCAGGGCTGTGGATAAAGTTAAGACAGTGCATACAGCCTATGCTGATCTGGCCAAGGCCTTTGATACCATTCCTCTCTCGGGAATTATTGATAAACTCACCAAACTAGTCATCAACCCCTATATCACTAGGTGGGTTGCAAATTGGCCCACAGATAGAACACACAGTGTGAAAGTAGTGAACTCTAAGTCAGACTGCCAACCAGTCACGAGTGGAGTCCCACAGGGATTGGTCCTGGGTCCTCTCCTGTTCGGCATCTACATCTCAGAAGACCAGGCCAACACAAAGAGACTCTGGCTGACCAAGTTTGCAGACGACTGCAAGCTGGAAGGCATTATTAACTCCCCAAGTGATACAGACATCCTAGAGAAAGGCCTCACTGAGACCAGTGACTGGTGTCGAAACCATGGCCTTCAGCTTAATGCTAAAATATGTGTCGTCATCCCGTTTGGTAAAAACTCAGTTCCCACTAATTGCCACATAGATGGGAGCCCACTGAATATTGAAGGCGTTATAAGAAATCTGGGGAAGCAGGTTGACAGCAACCTTTCATTCGACCACAGCATTGCCACTGTGGACAGAAAGTCCTTCTATGTGGCACATCTCATTACCAAGGGTTTTGCATCCAAGAAGAAAGAGGTCATCATCTCTCTCTACTCTTCCCTCATTAGACCAATCATCGAGTATAATGCCCCATTTGGTATGTACCTCACTAGACACTTGCAACAGCTGAAAAGGCCACAGAAGTAAATCACGAAGAGGATCATAGGCATTAACCACATATCCTACATGGACAGACTCAAAAGACTCCAGCTATTCTCTGTCTCATATCACCTACTTAGATGGTCACATCTCTGCTTGACTTACAAAGCCATGTCTGACGCAGTTCTGTTAGAAATGCTACATCTAAAGAAATCCCAATCCGTCTGCACCACACACTCCAGAGACCGCAGCCTCATTACCACAATCAACAGAACATGCTGGAGGAACAGATTCTTCACCCAGAGACTGCCCATGCTCTGGAATAGACTTCCCATACATATCAAGCAGAGCACCTCTCTGTCCCTCTTCAAGACAAATCTTGATGAGTGGATGGGTAATAGAAAGTTCACCCTGGGGATCACTCCAGTGGCTCTACTTGATAGAGGCACTAGGAACTAACATCGGGCAACACAATGGCAGGGTACTTCTATGGGCAGGGCTTGTAAATGCTCCAGGGCCATTAGCCAAATACACACTTATGAACCTATGAACCTATGTTATTAGGGCTCATCGAAGCAATATATTTGGCCTTGGAAAGTGCATTGATGACATGTTCTGTAGTAATGGTTGAGGGGATTGTGCTATGTGGTATCTGATTTGCACTATGGGGGCGGAGTGTGGGGGACATTTGATTTGAACCTGTCAGCCAAAAGGTTGGCAATTCTACGTATTGTTGTGCATTTCCTCTGAGGTTCTGGACATAGCTGTAAAAAAGCTTTGTGGTTGTACTTTGCCTGAGAAGCTATTTTTTCTTTAAAGTTTGCAATTGAAGTATCAATTACCCCTCTTAGCTGTCTGTTTAGATTGTTTAGCAGGATTTTAGCATGCATGACTTTGCTCCTCCTACACTTGGCCAAGATTTTTTTTTTCTTTTGTTGTGTAACCAATTAATAGTGTGATTTCACCAGAATGGCTTGTCACTTAAGTTTGTCTTGCTCTTAATACAAGTGGGCACAGCTCACACAGTTCAGCTAACAGTGGTGTTTACTGGCTTTGGGGGTGCATGGAATTTAGCCAAGATGCTGCTTAGTTGAGAGAGGTTAGTCCTGGAATAGCTCCTAAAGGTTTTTGGTTTTGCTGGATCTGCAGATTTAATTTTTATTGCAAGTAATAATGCATTATGGTTAGATCTGATGAGTGAAGATATTACATTGGGTGAGGACCATTGCCCCCCCCTCATGCTCATGACTAAAAGGTCAATGATGTTTGTACCCTTAGTAGGAGAATGGACCAACTCTTCTAGGATGTTGGTATTAACAAAGTTTAGGAATTTCTGAGTTTATGCATTAGACATGGTGCACGATTCCCATTCTTTAGAGGGGTAGTTGAGACCCCCCATGAATATCATATTGAGTTGAGTGGTGAGGGACTGTAATGCATTGAGATAGCTATAATGGGTTTCTAGATGTGGAGGGGGACCTATATATTGCACGGATATGGTACGGCACCCTGTTTATGGTGAGTTGCTCATGTATGAGTTCCAGTGGGTCATATACTTTAACTAGTCTGCATGTGACAGTCTTAATACAGGCTGACATACCTCCACCTTTCGTTCCCCTCCTGTGCAGTAGCTGGTCTACAGATGTGAAAGATATTATAACCTTGCATTGCTGGGGTACTCTCAGTGACTTTAAATTATGTCTCCTTTACTACACAGATGTCTACATTCTCCAGGGAGAGGAAGGCTTGCAGGTAGTGGAGTTTCTTGTTAAGACTTCTAGCATTGAGCAGCACTACCTATAGATATTCCTTCATTGGTTCAGTTAAGGTGGTAGGTTTATCAGTTTGGCATTCCCTAAAAAAGACAGTATGGGGGTTGAAAAGGTCTTTGCCAATATCCAACACCTAGGGGGGATATGTGCAGACTATCCCTGGCAAAGCAGCATGGTCTATCAACCATGTCCTCCCAGGCCATCAAGTATTGTACCCCCCCCCCCCAGATTGACAACAGAAGCTAAGCCAATTGTTAAAATCAATCATTTTCTGTTGGTAACGTGGCATCATGCTTGGCGAAGGTAGTATGCTACTGAGTGCTGAGCTCTTATCTGCCTGAAACACATAATCATTTATCTCGATCATGTCTCACTTCATGTAGTTAAGGGAGGTACATCTCAGGTCGCTAGCATCCACATGGGCTATAACAGAGTCATACTGGTACCCATGGTTCAATGACCTGAGTGCCTATGTGACTTGACAGATCCTAACCCCAGAAATGCAGCAAAGCATAACTCTCTCCTTACTCAGTCTGGTGAGGGGTACATCAGTGTGCCAAACTATTGAATCACCAAGTACCAGGAAAGTGTGCTGGATTGCCTTAAAAGCTTAGCACTCTAGGCATTGGATACAGTATTACTATGTGTAGTTATGGGTGGTGTTTTAATGGAGTGCTTACATGATGGCTGAGGACTCTATCTTTGATTGTACTGTGCAGGAGGTCTTTGTGCTTTAAGAAGGTTGCCTGTAAGTGCCTCAGCATAAGTAGTTTTACGTGTAAGGTCTTTACCCTGTGCAGTAGGCATGCTGCAAGTATAACTGACAACCTCTACATGGTTAGTTTTGCCTCCAGCTGTAAAATGTATTTACACCTCTTACATACACTATCTGTTTTATTAAGAATAAGTGGGTTACCAGTGTACATGCGGCAATTGCTGCAATGCCTCAGAATACCCATCTCAACTAGACAGGCCACAAAAAGGGTTGGAAAGGGCAAATTCATGGCCACTGATCTATAGGGACAAGTCAGGAAATTTAAATATTGCACAAGTTAATATAAGACAAACAACTCTCATCTATGAGCAAACTAGATGCTCTAGTACTTAAAAAATCTGTCTAAACAGTAATGCCACAACAGTGCAAACCACAGACCAGAACAGAGACACTTAGAATAACAGGCACAATAAGCCCTCACCTGCAATTCCCTGCTCAGAAGGGTGGAAGCTACCCTTTCCTCCCACAAGAGTATAGACTACAAACCTTTCAAACATAAAATAACTGGTTTGGAACCCAGGTGCTTAAATCAGAACAAAGACACTTAGAATAATAGCAACATTAAGCCTTCAATAGCAATTCCTAGCTCAGAAAGGAGCAGAGACTACCCTCTCCTCCACAAGTTTGGAGACCACAAATCTTAATGTAAAATAATTGGCCTGAAGCCCAACTGCTTAAACCAGAACTAAGACACTTTTAGAACAACAGGTATAATAAGCCTTCAATCAGAAAATTCCCAACTTAGAAAGGTGTAAGCTACTTCTCCTGCCACAAAATGTGTTGACTGAAAACCTTCCTTATTGAAAATAACTAGTTTGAAGCCCAAGTGCTTAAATCAACACTAAGAGGCTTAGAATAACAGTGTATGTCTCCTGACAGGACATATCTTGGAAGGAGATGGCATGATGGTAAGGAGAAAGCTGTACATCCTATTTATCCAGGAGACAAGATGGAAATGCAGTGTAGCAAAGCCACTTAGCTTGGGATCCAGAGTCTTCTGCTCAGGAGGAAGACACACCAGAAATAGTGTGGGAATTGTGGTGAGGGAGAGGCTTCAGAAACAATAAGGGATGTCATTACAATTAGTGACAGATGAGTGGCAATCAAACTCCAGTGTAAGGACAGAGCACTATTCATAATCTCAGCCTATGCCCCACAACAGGGTTGTGATAGTGAAGAAAAGAGTGTATTTAGACAGCAGTTGCTGAGCCAACTAGATAAAGAAGGACAACAGGAATTGGTGTTGATAATGCATTGTTTGAATGCACATATCAGGACAGAACAGGATATGCAGTCTGCCTGGATCCACATGAGTGAGGCCGCAGAAATTAAGAGAGGCCATTCTAGATTTATTTTAGGCAAATAGCATAATGGTGGTCAATATATGGTTTAGCAAGAGATAGTCACATGATTGCATACAAGAGTGGCCAATGGGTAATTCAGGTAGACTTCAGTGATATATTCAGTGGTATAATCAGTGATTGTATAGTCATCCTCAGTGAAACAGTTGGCCCATGGCATAAACCACTGTTTGCCACAATCAGCTGCAAGCAGTGATCAGAGATGAGTCTAAGATCAACAGAGACTAGGCTAAAGACTTGGAGTTTATTGGAGAGAAAGCACAGGGGTTTAAAAGAATTACTTATGGACCTCAGAAATAAGAAGCAATAGAGACTGGTGAAGAAGAAGAATGGCAGCACCTCCCAACATCATGTGTGAGGACTATAAAACAGATATGCAACCAATCCAGGCTTGGAAATAAGGTATATACAGAATACTGTTAGTCGAATGCAGAAATCCAGGAAGTCATCAAAAGAAACAAGAAGTGAGAGAAAAAGAGGGAGACAGAAAAGACAGACCAAGCTAAAAAGGAATACTGGTTAGCTAACAAACAGGCTAAGATATGAATTGCAGTAGCAAAAAACAAGGTGTAAGAGGCACTCTACCAGCTTCTGGACAGTGACTAGCTATATAGCACAAAGAAACTATATCAGGTCACAAGGCAAAGACAGTAAAATAAAGAAGATAGTCAGATACCCTTTATAAAGGATGCCAGCAACAACCTGCTTATCAGTCACTTCTCAACCTCTTAATGCAAGTCATCTGGACAAAGTCTAAAATAATGGAGGGATAAATGCCCAAAAATAGAGACAGATTTTAACTATTTTTCTTATAAGTTTCGAAATCTGCTTGAATAAAAGGACTTGTGTTAGATGCGAGAGAACCAGATATATTAGTCCATGAAAAGAAGACAAAAGTAGCATTGATCATTGAAATTGCTACACAGTGATTACAGTCTCTTATGTACAGATAGGCACAAAGTCATAAAATACCAGGATTTGCAGGCAGAAGTGAGAGTAATGTGGAAGAAGGATACCCAGACTTAGAATAATAGTAAGAGAAATGGGTTTCATGAAAATAATTTATAGTCTTATTTAGATATGCTACCAATATGTAGCTCTGAATTGCAGAAGGAGCCGATTCTGGGCACACTGCAGTTGTTGCAAAGAACACTTTTGGCTAATATCAAAGACTGAAACATTACTAATTTCATGAATGTTACTAATACTTTGACTTAGAAATGGGTTCCATTCCCACTCTTGTATTAGAAAAAAACTCATGGAGAAACCAAACCAGACATTTAGATCGGTCATCTCAAACATCCACTTAAACTGCATGTTTATAAAACAACATGCAACATTTCCATATTTAACTCAGAAATGTTCATTACTAACCTATCATCTATTTACTGGAACTTTCTAAAAAGTTTGCCCTTAGATGATGATATAAACAAATTCAGTGTCCTAATTAGGTCTTTCTTAGCCTACACTTCCTTGGTTCAAAAGGTACTTATCCAATACGTATCAGTCAGAAAAATGACACTACACCCTCTCTACATACCCCCCAGTCCCCACCAATGTATCACAAGCCTCTGTCCATGTTCCCCTCCTCTTTAACAGTCACGCCAACACCTTACACATCCACCCAACAGGCCTCCCTAATGCAGTATGCAGATGACTCCACACTCATTTCCACATCTAACAATGTGGCACACCTTTACTGAGGCAGCTTTAACAGCAACTGAAATGTGGCTTTGTAACTCACAACTTATGCTCATCCCTAAAACAGAAACTACAACTTTTTTCTCCAAATCCCTTTCCCATGAAAAAAACAAAAGTCCTCTCTCTTGACGATGCAACTATTGAAGTAACTTCTCATAGCAAATTATTAGGAATGATAGTGGATGAAAATTTTAATTTTAACCTGCATATACAAAATTGCATAAGAAAAACTCATCAAAAACTAAGAATTCTTTATAGTGCTAAAACCTTTCTCACCAATGCAACTAAAGATACACTTGCCACTAGTTATCTCCTCCCCACACTTCATTATGGTACTCTCATTCTTACTAGCCTTCAGATATCACAAAACTCAAAACTTGAACAATGTTATAACAAAGTCGCTAAATTTGCAGCAAATACCCATTTTATAACCTAACAATTTATAGCACCAGACATCCTAAATTGGTTAGAACTAACTCATCAACTAACATATACATAATTTCTTACCACCTATAAAATTATCCAACATCTATATGCTTGTCCAAAACTAAATAACCTATAAAACTATGTTCCTAGTTGATCATTATAATCTAATGACCAAAAACTCCTGTCTATCCACAAACCTATTAAATCTGCTGGGCATTCTGTCTCATACTATGTTGCTAAAGCCTGAACTTTTTGTTGCTATCCCTCTGGTGAATACCCTCCCTCCCATTCTTAAAAACAATTCTGAAAAACCTCCTAGCAAAAAGCTGTCTCTCTTCTTGTGCATCACCTGGATAAACTATATCCCTAAATGTGGACAAATACCTGTGCATACCTTACATCTCTTTGCTTTACTTTCCTCACTCACTTTCTTACTTCTATCAATTTCTCTTCCCTAGCTTTCTCTCTAAATATACCATATACCTGCTTTTCTCTCACTTCTTATTACAGAGTATATTAAATACTGTTTGTATTATACCAACTTGATTTTACTTTCTCTATAAACTGGATAAAATTTCTCAAAAAATTAAATAATTTTCATATAACATATCTATTCTTAACCATTTTTTCATATTGTGTCTAATTTGGTATACGTATTTAAACTGTATTGTTTTTATTTGTTTGTTTTATTTTTAAATACTGTGAAATTATTATTTTTAAATGTTTTCTATTACGTTGGAGCTTTCCCTGTGGGCCTCTGCTGAAAACAGGTTCCTACACAGTTGGACTTTCCCAGTAATAAAATGCCAATAAATAAACAAACTGTTATTGCTCTAATACATCATTTAACCAGTAAGAAATGGACTACATCTTTACAGAAAACTACAAAAATGGATTGCTGTTCCCAGTGACATCACAATAATGGAAAGTATAACAACAGAGCAAGGAATTAAAACTAACCCCAGGATTCACAAAGCTCCGTGCAAGAATAAGGCTACTCTTGCATGGAGTGGTTTGTCTCCATTTAGAATAGCAGTACACCTTGCATATGCATGAAGGCGCGCTGCTATCTAATCTAAATGGACATGGACCAGGAACGACCGCAGTGGGGGTATGTCAGCAGTGCCTGCACATGTAGCATGCCCCCTTCACTGAGAAAGTGCCATACAGCACTTTCTGACATAGATGAGTGTCAACTGATATAATATTAGAGCCTAGCTCTAATATTATATAGTAAATGAGTGTCCGCAGACACTGAAATGTAAGTACAATTCAGTGTCCGTGGACACTGAAAAAGAAAAAAAAAACACAAATACCTAGAAGGCAACAGCTTTCAAGTGCACTCCCCCAAATGTATGCACTCTTGCCCTACATGCATGGAAGCAGTAGGGCAAAAGGAAAGCAATAAAAATTAAAAATAATGTAAGTGTGTTATTCATCAAATAAATCTGAAGTTTAAGTGGTGCGCAGCTTGTTTGCATGGCATGCCGGTATGCTTAGCCTGGCTGAAATCCTGAAAATGATAGACAAGTGCTACTGTGAAAGAAAACATCATAAAGTTGCTGTAGTGTAGTGGTATTGCCATGGTATGGTATGTAGAACATGCTTGGTTCAGATCCCCTCTTCCAAATTATTTAATAAACTTTTAAGGAATTTGAATGATAGATGTCAATCATATGGCTCAAGTATAGCACAGTAGGGTTGGGAATATGTAAAATATAAATGTAAAAAATAATTTATAAATTTAACGAAAAAAATAGATTTCAGCAATGTTTTGCTAGTGTAAGCATTACTTACCTGCTTTCAGCTCTGCTTAGCTGTGTAAGCATTGCTATGTGGATTTGTGTAGAGTTAAGCATAGTTCAGCATATCAAAACTGGTCAATCAAGAAAATGTGCGAGAAAACTGCCCTATTTAAACCACACAGGCAGGAATACAGCCATAACCATTTGGGATTGCTCACAGCAGGACCAAAATGTCTGGCATTGGTGAAGGTGTTCGCTTCCAAGTGTGACATTGGGGCATCCAGGAGTCCAGGGTCATGGTTTGGCTCCTAGTTAAAAACCATGACAGCAGGCTGCTGCAGGGCCAGTACCAGAGCTTGCAGTACAAAGCAGAGGCCTGGGACCAGCTTGCATGTGATCTCAACAGTGCCACTGGCATACCCCAGACTGGTGAGTAGGTACGTCACCACCATAATGACCTGAAGCGGAGGAGGGGTGCACTCTTGGACCAGTAGATCCAAGAAGCCCGAGCACAAGATGTCCCACCTGTCTGTAAGTATGCAGTATTATGTATCTCTAAGTATGGAAAAAGTTCAACTCATGACTGTGCAGGTGTAATTAATGTGTGGTGTCTCCCCATACAGCTGCTGTGGAGAGGTCCCAGAATGTTGAGGCTTATGCCCATCGACTGGCACAGCTGCATGGGCAGTATGGTGAGTACAGAATACCCCTTACTATTAGCAGTAAGAAATCAAAATTATAGTAATGGTAGTTCCAACTGTATATATAATTGTGCTGTAAAAGTCAGGAACAAATGCCTGTGTCAGGCTACCAGTGTTGCAATGGAGTATTCCCAGCTGCTGTGTAATACAGATATCAGTAGAAAACAAGGTACAATATGCAGGAGAGGAATATCAGAATATGTATGAGTGTGTCTGAGTGAACCTGCCAAGAAAGTGCCATGTCAGGGCTACTGTAACAGTTAGAAATGAAAAGCATCCCCCTGTGCAGATTATGCAGGAATAGTAAATGTGGATTTCTAAGTTGTACACAGATATGTATGTCAAAACTAATAAAGTTGATCCCAAACACTGGTGTGTGTCATCTCACTTGTACCTGAAAAATAAAAATGTGTATGTCCTGCCAAATGCATTAACTGAGGTGAACTGATTTAGCACTGCTTGCCTGCATACTTTAGAATGGGCATGTCAAATAAATGAAAAAAGCAACAGTACATATTTACATCAGAATGTGTTCTACTTGTTTGTCTGCCAGCATTGTCCTTTCAATTTCAGCTGTATATAGCTGTGAATGTACTGAAAAATGTATAAGGCTAACGGGTGCAGACTTAAAACATACACTAAGTACTCATGAATCTAAATTGCAGTATGTAGTTGTAAAACAGTCATATGTGCAATCCAGCTAATGTGCACACGTTTCACAAACAGTGACACCAATGTCTGTTGTGTATGCATAATTTGTACTGTAAAAGGAAAACAAATAATGCAACATGTCATAATAAAAGTACTGTGCACAAAAATATGTACTAGAAAGAAATGTCACAAACAACACACAAAACCACCCCAGTAACTTAGTCTGATAAGGACTACGCCTGTAATTAAATTTTTCACACACACCAAGGTTTGCATCCGAGCCGCGGTGGTACAGCGGTAGCATTGTTGCCTCACAGCAAGAGGTTCTCCTGTTCGATTCTCGGTTGGAGTGCCTTCTGTGTGGAGTTTGCATGTCCTCCCCGCGGTCGAGTGGCTTCCGAAAAACATGCTTGAATGGGCATGCCTTTGCTGATTGTTGGGCGTTGGGCTAGCAACTTGGCACCATAAAAAAATTGACTGCCAGTCATTGGCAGACCAGAATTCTGCTCTGGCGACCCCTAACTGGGAAAAGCTGAAAACACAAACATCAAATCCAGGGACTGCCACTAACATCTCAGTCTGGTTCTACAGTTGTAAACTGCAATCTGAATAGAAAATATAATGTAATGCAACACATATATTTTCCATACAGGGCACACAGGTAAAGAAATCTGAATAGAAATACTAGTATGATGTGTATAACTATGAAAGGTGTACAATTGCTGATCAGCCCCAGGCCTACAAATAGATGCAAGCTAGATATCCACACTCTGCAGTCTGGCCCAGACAAGACCCTCAAGAGTCACACTGTCACTGATAATTTCCCCAGTTTCCAAAAAACCTGCACAGAGTGAATGTCACAGTAGATGTATGTGAAAGGCACAACACACACTCCAGGGCCTGCAACTAATATGTGAATCTGAAATATGTGTATACATTGCAATGTAATGTGCACACAGTTCATCTGCACAGGCCCATAGGTAAAGAAATTGGTATAGAAACAGGTCTGATGTCTATAACTAAAATAAGGGTACAATTGCTATGTTGATACCTATAGCTGTTGGTGTGCTGTAGCAGCCCCATGGCGCAGGTAGAGTGTAAGTGTACTCAACTGATCCAACCATCAAAATGAAACCAACATGGGTATGTTTCTAAACAAACCTCTACTGTTGGGACTGTTGTTCCATTTGGTTTATCATTGTTTAAACTGTGTGCATACTAATATTCCCTGCTGAATAATCATTTTATTGCCTGCCTGGCATACCACTAACTGGCATGCTGTTGCAACCCTGAATGCCATTCCATATATACATGGGTTCTGTTTGCTATGACACTGTTATAATTGCACTGTCTCGGGTAAATGGGATATCCATGCATGCTATTTTGACTAATGTTGTAATGTTTTGTGCATGACTAACCAACATTCATTGTTAATTTCCACACCATAGCACATATGGGAAGGCAGATCCCAGCGGGTCCACCTCTCCCACCCCATCTGGCCAAGGCACCGGATCCCAGCACATCTCTGACCCAACCTGGACCTCCCTCATCTGCTGGTCCTGCAACACCCTCAGGTGGAACCACTACAGGGTATGGGGATTGCCCCCCCATTCAAGTGGGAGTGGTGAGGATGTTGTCACCCAGAACGGGTTCTGTGGCATGTTGCACAGTGTCTTTCAGATGGAGCTGGATGACTGCCTGCACCAGGTGGAGGGCAGACTGTCACAGCTAAAGGGGCAGGCGGCCTCTCCAGCTCAGCCCTCAGCACAGTCAACTTCGAGGCAGTGAAGGAGTAGTGATAACTGCCTTTGGGTGGGGATATCAGTGCCATTACTACAATCTGGGGGGTTCATGAGCCTCAGATTCCCAACCACCCTCCCCATAAAGGTGTTTACCCCCCATGTGTCATACACCACCCCTGTCTGTTGTCTTGTCTGTCTTGTCTGTCTGTAAATACAACCTCTCCTACCAAACACCCTCACCACACTTATCAATAATGCTTCCTTAACATCCCACTTTCACCTTAAAAAAAGGGCATCTGTCCCACCAAAAAAATCACGTCCCATACATAGCTCTGCATTTCGCCCAGAGACATGTACCCATCACACAATCTAACCCTAACAATCATCCATACTGTATGATGCCCACACACCTCCCTGTAGGGTGTGAGGCTCAAATTTTAAATTGCCCACATTAAAAGCAGCTGCTGCTGCCAAACAAATGCAGAGCTATGCTCCTTTCCTACACCTGTCATGCAAATGCAGCTCATGAGTTTCAGACCCCAGGGCAGTCATGTTAACATGAAATGTATCATGCCAAACACCATAGGTTTATAATAGGCTTATCTGCACTCTGTCCCTATATATACCCCGCTAATGTTACTCTGTGTCCACATGTGCACCCTTCTGTTTTGTAGCAAGGCGGAACAGTGCAGCTGTGGAGGAAGGAGAGTTGGAGAGTGTGGACCTGATGTTTGAATGCACTCTCTCTCTCTCTCTCTCTCTATATATATATATATATATATATATATATATATATATATATATATATATATATATATATATAAACACACACACACACACACACACACACACACGCACACACACACACACACATGTATGTCTACAGATATACAGACATTTATATATATATATATATATATATATATATATATATATATATATATATATATATATACACATGTAAGTCTACATATATACAAACACACACACACACACACACACACACACACACACACGTGTGTATATATATATATATATATATATATATATATATATATATATATATATACATACATACACACACAATATATACTTTTCATTTACAACCTGTTCCTACATCCCTCATTTCTAAATTCCTTCAAAAACTCAAACCCTGCACCCCGTCTGCTGATTGCCTTCCAGCAGAATACCTACAAATAGCAGCTAAAGCCATTGCCTACCCCATCTCCATCCTTATAAATAGAACTATCTCTGAAAGCAAAATCCCATCCATATGGAAAGTTTCCCACATTATCCCCCTACACAAAGGCGGCTCATCTACTGAGCTATCTAATTTTAGGCCTATAGCCTTACTCTCACCCATTGCTAAAATAATGGAGAAATGCATACATAGACAGCTACTTGACCACCTTATGCACAATAATCTGCTTGCCAATTGCCAACATGGCTTTAGACCATTCCACAGCACTACTACTGCTCTACTATCCTTCACCAACTCTATTAATGAAAATCGCAACACTTTCTCTTCGGCCCTATTTTTAGACCTCTCTAAGGCCTTCGATATGGTGAATCACAACTTACTCCTGGAAATCCTAAAAGCCCAATCACTTGACTCACAATCACTTCTTTGGTTTAAATCCTATCTTGAAAACAGACAGCAGGCTGTCCTTTGGAATAATACCCTTTCTTCTTCCCTCCCAGTGACAATCGGTGTACCTCAAGGCTCTATTTTAGGTCCTCTTCTCTTCTCATTATTAACAATCTACATACCAATATTTCACAAGACACTTGCATCCAATACGCAGATGACTCAACATTAATTAGTTCTGCCAAATCCATTCACTCTCTCCAACTCCAAACCCAATCAGTTTTAAACACTGTTGAAAAATGGTTCATGCAACACTGCCTCCTTCTGAACCCCAAAAAAACAAAGCTACTACTCTTTGCTCCTACTCCTAAGTCGTCTATCCCTAACTTCACAGTAACCTCTAGCAATGGCACTAATATAGTCCCTGATACCTCTACCCGCTTACTGGGAGTTACAATTGACAACTCCCTTAGCTTCGATGAACACATTAATTCCACAATAAAAACTGTCAACAAAAAATTAGGCACTCTCTATAGAATCAAGCCCTTCCTTACCCCTCCAGCCAGAATTACTCTTGCACAGACCCACCTTTCCTCTACCCTCTTCTATGCTTCTGCTATTTATACTAATCTATCTAGAAATAACATGAATAAACTTTCCACCTGTTATAACAACATAGCTAGATTTGCTACCTGTTCCCCCTATAGAACTCACCACTGTCATAACCTCAAACAATTGGGATGGCTTGAACTGCATAATAAGCTACTCTATCAGCAACTTGTGATAACCCAAAAAATCCTCCATCACCCCAATAATACACCAATCCTCACTAATCTAATCACCCCCTACAAAAATCTCCCTACACTTCGCTCAGCTAGCAAACCTCTAGTTTCTAGTGTCAAACCAAACAACAAAGCAGGGGACTCGCTCTTTTCCAACACAGTAGGAAAAAGCTGGAATCAACTTCCAATTGAACTGTCTTCACTTGCCTCCACACATCTATTCAAAACGCATCTTAAACAATATCTAAATAATCATTGACTTTGTCCCTGCTCCAACCCTGACTGATTATACCCAATATACAAAAAATTCATAACTAATATTGGTTCCTAATGCTCTTGCAAATAGAGTGTATACTTCCCTGATAATAGTGAACTTCTACTCTCATCTGATAAAAAAAAAAAAAAAGTCTGACTTCTTTTTTATGAGTATCCCTTACGAAAATTGTTACTAAGTTTTTTATTTCATGTCATTTTTTTTTATTGTATCTAACAATTTTTTTTTGTAAACTTGTCTATTGTTATATTGCATACTTGTCTTTGTAACTTGTAGGAGCTTTTCTCCCCGGGCCTCTACTGAAAATGGACATGTATCCAGTTAGACTAGCCCGGTTAACAAATGTAAAATAAAAATAAAATAAATAAATAAATATATATATATATATATGTATGTATAGATATATATGTATGTATATATATGTATATATATGTATGTATATATATATATATATATATATATATATATATATGTGTGTGTGTGTATAGAAATACATTTCCCCTACTGTTGAGTGACAGTGCTGCATGATATGTTTGAGAAAACATCACGTGTATCTATACACTCATATATATATATATATATATATATATATATATATATATATACAGTAGTAAGTGGGTGTGAAATGGGACAGTTATGTCTGGTGTAAAATCCATGTTGGGAACACATTGCCCTTGTTTGTGAAGGTGAGATTGGTATGCTGGGGAAGGATAGTAGGTATATTTGGGGAGGTAGGTTGGGTTGGAAGACAGACAAGACAGCATACAGGGGCGGTATATGACACATGTTGTGGGCAAACACCTTGGAAGGGGAGTGGTGTTTGGAAAGTGGAAGCCCATGAGCCCCCAAATGGAAACAGTTGGACCAAGGTCCCCACCCATGGGCAGTCACAACTGCACCTTCATTGCCCTGAAGGTGCCTGAGCTGTGTGCTGAGCAAAAGGAGAAAGCGGATCCTGTAATTGTGTACCGAGGGCCTTAAGGTGGTGTAGCACTTCCCCCAAGTCTCTGTGGAGCTCCCAATGCACCAGACCCTGGACCTGACTTCAGGTGAAATTATCCTGTCTGCGTGTGCTCCTGGGGGGTTCCACCTAAAGGTAGTGCACGACCAGCAGATGATGAGGTCCCGGGGTGGGTCCCAGATGTGCTGTGGCCTAGTAACATGGCCAGATGAGGTGGGAGAGGTGGTTCTGCTCAGAACAGGCTTCCCAGACATGCTATTGTGTCACAGTTGTAGAACATATGTGGGTAGTAATAGTCCACACAATCCAGGATTACTTCTAACAACATGCATAGATATCCCCATTAATACAAGAAACCAGATTTGGAGCAGTCACATAGCGAACAAAACACATGCATATATGCAACCATGGTGGCCCTTACAATGGTAATCAGGTGACATTGTTAGTAACAGCCCACCAATGATAGCATTTCAACATGGAACATGACTAGAAGCACATTGCACTATTTGTCATACTATACGACATATGTCCCAAAAGTAGGTTTGCTGTAAACATACCTGTTGAGTTGTGTGTTCAGATTATTGTTGCAGATATGGTGGGGGGGAGACAAAGATGTCAACTAACAACTATTATATCCTTGCAGTATGAGGTCTTCAGACCTTTTTTCTTATTTATGTCTTTCAGGCACCATGTCTAGAGAGTGTTTGCCAGTTTATTCCCACCAAAAAAATGATGTCATAATCAACTACCTGGTGCAGCACCACCACACCCTCTTTGGCCATACAGACCATGATCTGGAGGAGATGACTGCCCTGTGGAACGAGCTCATCCACAGGGTAAATGATGTCAGCCTGCATAACCACAGTAATGAGAAGGTCCGACATCGGTGCACTGACCTCATCCGCCATGCCCTTTTGCATGCTGCTGCACTTAGGAGGGACCAGCTAGCCTCAGGGGGTGTCATGTCATCCGGCTCCCCTAACATATGCTAAGGAGCTCCTCACCAGCCTCGGGGTACCTGCCCTTCAGCAAAGACAAGACCCAGCAGATAGCATTGTGGAGGTGGGTGCTACCCACACAATGGATGAGGAGCGTGTAGTTAAGGCCACAGGGCACATCAGTAGACCACTGTTGTTTATACATCTGCATCTGTATAGTTTAATCATCCATACATGAGATAAAACATATATAGTCTGTTGTTGGATTGTAGTATTGAACAGATGTGCATAATCTGTAGTATTGTGGGTTTGTACTGTTGATGTATGGAAATGCTGCTCTAACGCTGTACCAATGCCACAGGTGTGGCTACTGACATGTCTCTCACACAGCTATGTAGGTCCCTCTGGTATACCTCTGGGGCAGCAGCCTGTAGCTGGTGAGTATGGTCTTGTTTGTTTAGGTTTGCCAATACACCACCCATGTTATGGCCATGGTATTTGCCATGCACACATCTAATACACCTACCCATAATGCATGCTGTACATATTCACTTATTGTTGCTGTTAACTGCACTGCATCACAGTGGTCACCATGGTGGTATATATGTAGGGTATATAAGAGTCCTACAATATAACTAACTACCTGTCATTGCAAGATGTGTACACAGAGATGAACATAATGGTGGAACAAATGGCCTACAGTAGGAACATTTCTGAAACATCACCCTTATGCAGTGCTACAACAGTGTATATACCACTATTAAAATGGCAACTGTTAAAGATCTACACAATGACATATCACAATACCACATTCCACAATGCGTATAACCTGTAATGAAGTCCTAACATGAGCAATGAATGTGTAATATGGAATCATATGTTAGGACAGCAAATATTGGGAATACATATATTAAACACTGGAAGCATATATGTGCATACACTCCAAATAACATATTGTGGAAGCAGCTTTTTAGGTACTGACAGCATTCACTCTTCAAGAGTATGCAACTTCCAGTAAGTACAGGTCCTCAAAGTCAGACCAAGAAATGGTCTTCTGCCCAAGATGTATGTCCATCACATCCGCCAACTCACCTGCAACAGAGGCAGCCAGGGCTTGCACACATCCTACAAGCCATGGAATGGATCCCATACCCAATAGGTAGCACGAAGGAGTGGGACATGTAGCCTTACTTCACCATTGCATATCTCATGGCAAACAGTGCAGACAGTCATGTATGTGATGAGGAAGTATGGGACAACATTACTGTAGAAAATAAAAAGATGCTCATCCAAGACAGATGATGACACATGTTGCAGACTGGTCATGAAGGCTGCCTAGAAACATGCCGCAGCACTGAGGGAGTTGCAGGAATGTCTAGCAAGTACTGGCTGTGAAGTACCTGTATTGACAATCACCTGGACTCTGCATAAGTGTGGCCTATGGGTTAGGGTAATCAGATGGGACAATTGTTCCAGAGGAAACATCAGTCAGGGCTCTCTACATGTAGCATATGCATAACATCAAAAGTCCCCCAAGACCAAGTTCGAAACCTACAGACAGTATCAATTAAGATACATCTGCTGCATAAGCAACACCTCACCCCATCTCAGGCCCACCATCCCCATTTGTACCTTACTGGTGCCAGTGTACACCTGTATGTTTGCCGTACATTAGCAGGGACTAGGCCAGTGCACATGGTGTTCTGAATTTGGGACACTGCAAAATGATACTTATGTGTGGCACATAGTTGTCAAGCATCTTCAGAAAGGCTGAGGATGGGGAGGGGTATCATCCTGAAACACAACAGTGAATTGAAGCAGACATTCAAAGCTCGCTAAGAATGGCTGTATCTGCACACAGTCAAGGTCATGAATTGTGGCAGACATAACCCTGACTCCACAACAATAGTGAAGGCACTGTGTGACCTCCAAGGGCTGTGCACATGAGTTGACTTTGAAATCATGCAGAGTTGGAGGACATTTGTAAGGCAGAGTGACCAAATACACAAGTGCAGATGGGCCATGCTAGTATACCCTTTGCAGGAATAGTGACTGCTGAGGTACACTTAACAGCTGGTGCAACAAACCATCATGTTAAGGGTGTGCACACTTATGCACCCACATATTGTATGCATCTCAGTCAGCATCTGCACAACTAACATATTTGTTTGATACTGCATTTAATTGTACAGATCATATGCACATATCAGGTTTGAGCAATGTTAACATATGGAGTATTGTGGCCCCATGGCATATCAGGGAAGAGGGTGCCATGCCAATAATGATGTGTACACTCCTCATAACATATGGAGTATTGTGGCACCATGGCATATCAGGGAAGAGGGTGCCATGCCAATAATGGTATGTACACTCCTCATAGCCACAGTAAGGTTTGAAGGTTGTCAGTGTAATTGTATTTTATTGGTCATACATGCACCGCTGATGATGAGATCTGCAAATTAGACATCAGGCATACATTATTGACATCTGTTCACATATCATCCCAGGTATTTATCAGGCAAACACATAGGGACTGTGAGCAGCAGAGCAAACATAACTGACACACATATACACATTCAGCAATGGTGTGTACCCTGTGAGGTATGGTGCACAGTACACACCATGGTGCTGAACAGGTTCACAGCAATACTGTGTACAAGTGTGGAGTGTGTTCCAGGGGAAGGGGTATCATGCATCACAGAGATGTATAATGTTGGTAACAGGGATTGACTATAGCTGCACTGCATGCTGTTGAGTGCCATATGTCATGCATGTTGACAGATGGGTAATGAGAGGTCTGTGTGTAATATCTTATCTCACCTGTAAGTGTGTGCATGCGTGTGTGTGTGTGTGTGTGTGTGTGTGTGTGTGTGTGTGTGTGTGTGTGTGTATACAGTTAAGCAATGATGTACAGGTCTTAAAGTGCATTTATTGTTTTCCCCTCACAGGTGGTGAGGTGGGTCAGGGTCCCTCCTGCAGGCAAACTGATCTTAGTGTCCATACAGACTCTGACAATAATGATAGGTGTGGTGAACCACAGGCAGGGTTGTCAGGGGCTGAAGCTGTGCCATCATTTGATATCCCACTGTTATCCACCCCATTCCCGCACACAGTCACATTGCTTATACATACCCCATCACCAGTGCCCATAGATGATGGACAGTTGGCAGGTGGTGGCGTGAGACAGGACAGTGTGGTGACTATGGCAAGGGTGTCTGGACACAGCAGCCATAGCTGGATGCCTGGTGAGGTACCACACAGGCAGATGTACAGGGGTGCTTCTAGGAGGGCTGCTGGTCATCATGGCCCTTGCAGAAGTGCCACGGCTGGTGTCACCAGACATATGCTTCAGGCCATCATGGAGGTGCAGGTACATATAGAATGTTGTACCAGCCAGGGTCTGAGGCTCCAGAGGCTACAAGTTCTGCTGTTATTGACATGCAGGTGCCCACCATTATTTTGCAGAGGTCAAGGATAGATGCTTGGGTGAGATGGTGGGAATCCTTGATCATGCAATATCTGTACTTCAGCATATGGTGGGAGTATTGCGATAGCCAAATGGATGTAGGCCAGCAACACCAACAGGTGGAGGTCGACATGGACGTGCAACAAGTCAGAGCCGCTCTCGTAGTAGCAGTACTAGCACCAGCACTGCAGGGGGGGTGCTGTCCAAACCACAACATAGCAGGCCACATGCATGTAGCACTGGCCAGTCGCAAGAGGGACCCAGATCCAATGGACATATGTCATCATCGGGGAGAGTACCATATCTTGGCTTGTACCTCGTAGTGCCCATGAAACCCCTGGCAGACACAGTTCTCGTGTCCATGGCCAGAGATGGTGAACTGCACACCCTGCCAGGTACAGTCTGCAACTGTCCAACAAACCCCTGTATAGGGCAGCCACATGGCAGAACTGTGTGCATGCATACACAAACACACACATCACCAACACAGCTAGGGCAACCCCATACCTGCCAACACCACATCTGCACAGCCCAATTAATAATGAAACCCCTAACACAAATTCATGATGTCAAACAAATGGCTCAGCCTAGGTCTCTGGCAAACACACAACACACCCTGTGCATATGATGATACCTGTGCCACATCCCTGTCTTCCATAACATCGATGCAGGGACAGGCTAATATGGTTCTGATGCACAGGGTGACTGTACTACAGTGTACCCACGTAATGCTGTGTAAGATGTTTTCAGCACTAAAGTTTAATGCTTACATGTCAGGATGTGTAGCTTTCCAACCATGATTCATTGTAGCTGTTATTTACACTGAGTGATTGTGGTCTCCATAATGTATTCCATTTGTGTTGTAGGTGTCTATGTGTCATCAGGATGTTGGTCTGCTGTTGTTTCCTACAAGGGGTATAGCACTGTGGTGACACATTGACTCTGCCATATCTTGGTTACAGCTGAACATAAGTCACAGGTCTGTATAACAGTTACTGCATATGCCACATGCCTGATACGTCTGAGGGGTGTATGGCTGATAGGTTTGGAGGTGTATACAGGTGAGTGCATGGTGGTTGATGTCAGCAGCACTTCTACAGTGGACAATGGAAAGTGTACTGGGTGGTACACACCACATGTTTGTGTATAACACACACACACACACACACACACACACACACACACACACACACACACACACACACACACACACACACACACACAGAGGCTTTGGTGTTGATGCAATACACAGAGAATACTCTACACATGGATGGATGTACTTTTGCAGGGAACCCATTTTAGCCTATGTAATTCCACCAAGGCAGAATAGGTACAACATCACATTGGGAAATAATCAGTATGCTAGTTTAATGTCAATGACGATTGTACTGGAAGGGTATATATCCCCTTCCCCAGTGTAGTGCAATCCTCAACTTGGTAAACATAGGTTTGCTGGTGTGGGTGGCTCAGCCCTACCTTTGGAGGGTGTGGGCTGCTGCAGAACTTCAGATAATGTGATTGACAACTACTTCATAAGTTCATAGGTTCATAGGTTCATACTAGGCTATCTGCCCTAGGGCATTTATAAGCCTAGCCAGAATGTGTTTGGCTTTCGCCACCCATTTTAAATTTATTTTGCTATGCCATTTTTCGAGGTTAGTATACTGTGCCTCTGTCTAACAGTGACACAGAAGTGATACCCGGGGTAAACCTACAATCTCCCATCCACTCATCAAGATTCCTCTTGAAGAGAGTCAATGAGGGACTCTGCCTAACCTGGACTGGGATTTTATTCCAGAGTGAAGGGAGCCTCTGGGTTATGAATCTGTCCCTCCAGCATGTCCTACTTATTTCAGTGCTGAGGTTCAAGTCTCTCGGCGTGTAGCTCGATGGGATTTGATTTTCTGAGGTGCAGCATGTCCATTAATTCGGGTTGGACATGGCTTTATCACGTCAGGCACAGATCGCCTCTGAACAGGCGGTATGCCACTGAGTAGAGCTGGAGTTTCTTTAACCGGGCAGCATATGGCATCTGTTTGAGCCCTTTGATCCTCTTGGTGAGGTACTTTTGGGGTCTTTCCAGTTGCTGCAGGTGTCTGGTAAGGTACATTCCAAAGGGGCACAATGTACTCAATTATGGGCCTGATGAGGGATGAGTAAAGAGGCGATGACCTCCCTGATCTAGATGTGAATCCCTTCATGATTAGGTAGGCTATATAAAAATTTTTCTAACCACTTTGGCCACGTGGTTGTCAAATGAGAGATTGCTATCAACTTGGGTCCCCAGGTCCCTAATTACTTCTTCTGTACTTAATGAATTACCACCTATGTGGTAATTTGTGGGCACTTTGTTTTTGCCAAAGGGGATGACTATACACTTTTTGGCATTTAGCTTGAGGCCATGGCTCTGGCACCAGTTGTCTGTTTCCATGAGGCCCTTTTGGAGGATGCTTGTGTCGGCTGGAGAGTCGATTATGGCGCCCAGTTTGCAGTCATCTGCAAACTTGGTCAGCCACAGTCCTTCCGTGTTGGCCTGTACCTCCGAGAAATATATACCGAACAAGAGAGGTCCTAGGACTGAGCCTTGTGGGACACCACATGTAACTAGTTTGGAGTCTGACATGGCTCCAGCAATTCTAACCATGTGGGTTCTGTCCTTGAGCCAGTTTGCAATCCATCTAGTGACATAGGGGTTTATATTTAAGCTGGTGAGCTTATCTATAATGCCCGAGTGGGGTATTGTATCGAAGGTTTTAGCGAGGTCCAGGTAGGCTGTGTGGACCACCTTCCCCTCATCAATCACCTTGGTGACTGTTTCAAAGAAATCAACCAGGTTTAAAAGGCAGGATCTGCCCTTAACAAAGCCGAACTGGGTAGGATCCAGTGTCTGTAGGTCCCCAATATCTTTTTTTATGAGGTCCATGATGATCCTTTCCATAGCTTTCAGACTAAGCTAGTCATGCTTATGGGGCGATAGTTTCCGGGATCCGTTGAGGCACCACCTTTATGGGGAGGGACCACTGTTGCTGTACGCCACTCTTTGGGCACATATCCTGTAGTAAGGCTGAGATTGAACAGTAGTTTTATGTTTGGGTTTAGCTCTTCTTGGAGTTCATGTAGGACGCAGCCCGGGACACCGTCTGGTCCCATTGATGCTGTGTTTTTTGCTTTGGAGAGGGCGGCTCTTACCTGAGCATCTGAGATGTCAGGGGGGCAGCACTCTGCTGGGAAAGATATTTGCCCTTTGGTGGGGAGGGGAGAAGTTTGCGCTGAACCTGTCAGCTAGTATGTTGGCAATGTCTGTGGGTTCAGTGTATTTTTGTCATTTTGGACTAATTCTGAGCATATCTGGGAATTACCACCCAGGTTCCTAACATAACTAAAGAAAGCCTTGTGATTATCCTTAGTGTCCTGTGCAATTTTTCTCTCAAAGTTGGCCTTAGACAATTTTATGAGTGCCCGTAGTTTTTTGCTAATACTGATCAGTGATGCCTTCCCTTTTTGGGATGTTGCTCTATCATTTAGTAGCTTCCTCCTTCTATTGTATAGTTTGTTTATGGCTGGGGTCCACCAGACAGGACGTCTGCCTTTGGAGGATTGGGTCTTGGTTTTATTCGATCAAGATGATCCATGCATTCCTGAAGGTGTTCATAGAATGCATTTATAAAGGATTCTGTGGTCTGGGCCGTATTTTCCACAGGCCCGGGGGCTTTGAAGGATTCCACCTCGGTTTTGAGGAGTGTGAAATTTGCTTTAGAGAAGTTTTTCACATTGGTTTTCTGGGCAGGGGGTGGGGTCGGGATGTGAATATCCAGTGAGATTAGTTTATGGTCTGATCTTACCAGTGAGGGATACACTTCTGGTCTGGAGCATAGAGTCCCCATGTTGGTGATGATCAGGTCCAGTATGTTTTCCCCTCTTGTGGGAGTGGTAACAAGTTGTTCCATAGCATTTGAGTTTATAAATTCTAGGAACCTTTGGGCTAGGGTGTTGGAGCTAGAGTAATGCTCCCAGTCTATGTTTGGGTAGTTGAAGTCGCCTAATATAATGGTGTTTGGAGAGACCTTCATATTTTCCAGTGTTCTCAGGAAGGCCGAGGGATCCTGGGTTTGGGAGGGTGGTCTGTAGCAGGCTATAAACTGGAAGGCAGTTTTACCCACTGTTAGTTGCACATGGATAGTATCCGATGCTTCGTGCTTTGCCACCAACCTGGAGGTGTGGGTATCTTTGATGAATATCGATACTCCCCCTCCTTTTGTGGTTTGGTCCAAGTTTTGGGGCCGAAAAGCATGGTATGAGGTATAACCTGGTAGTGCTGGGGTGCTCCCGGGAGCCCTGAACCAGGTTTCTGTTACTGCACAGATATCGATGTTCTCCATGCTAAGGAGAGTTTTGAGTGCGTGCATCTTGAGGTTTAGACTTCTGGCGTTGAGTAGCATTACTCTTATTTTCTTATCCCTTGTGATACCTATGGAGGTGGGTTTATCTTTTGAGCCTTGCCTAAAAAAGGCACTATAGGGGTAGCAAGAGCCTTTGCCAATATCCAAAAGCACAGGGGTGACAGGTGCAAGCCATCCCTAGCGAAGCATCGTGGTTTGTCGAGCATATCATCCTAAGCTGACAGGCATTGGATCCTCTTTGAATGACACCAGTACTTAAGCCAATTGTTGAAATTGATCATCTTGTCTTCATATTGTGGCATCATTCTTGGTGAGGGTAAGATGCTACTCAAGGTCAGGGTCATACCAGCCTGGGCTACATGCTCAGAGAGCTCCTTTATGTCTCTTTTCATGTAGTCCAAGGAGGTACGTCTCAGGTCATTCACACCAGCATGGACAATGACTGAGTCATATTTGTACTTGCCTTGGAGTGACCTGAGTGCTTGTGTTATGTGGCGGATCTTAGCACCTGACAGGCTGCTCACCATGACCCTCTCCTTGTTGAGCCTGGTGAGCGGGACGTCAGTGTGCCTGACGATAGAGTCACCTATTACAAGTGTATCAGGTGTGTTGTTTAGTCTTAAGGGCTGTGACTGTTCGGCACACTGGCTTTGTGAGATATGTGTTGCATGTGTTTTGTTTTGGGGTAGCGGTTGCTTGGGTGTCTGCTTTGGAGGTCTCTGCTGCTTAGGCAGATCTTTATTTAGAGCCTCCGAGAATGTTTTTGTGTGATTATGTGTTTGGTTTGCTGTCGTGGTAGATCTATGTGAGACTGGAATTGTACTTAACCTGTTATCATAAACTGTACAGTATTACAGCTGACTAAGTGGGGTGATGTGCTCAACAATAATGGCAATGATGGTGGCTGTGTCCACAAGATCCACAACCAGCCATATATACCAACCCCGGTATGGCTGTACAGATATACAGTGAGGAAGAGGGCGTTTGCACATCTACTACTAGTTTTGATGGAATGAATTTCCACAAGATGATACCTGTGAAATGTTAGAATTTGCCAGTCAGCTCTTGGAGAGATGACCTCCTGGGACATGTATTTTCTGCAAATTGAAGTAGATCCCTTCACATACACACACACTCTTACTTGGCAACACTGAGAGTAGAACCCCTACCTAGGTACTTATTGCTACTAATGTGTGTGGCCTTAATTGCACACACCACCCAGCTTTTAGGATAAGGTGTGTCTAAGGTTACTTGTTAAGTGAAGAACTTCACAGGCTTTGTACAGTATGGTAATGGGAGATTTACTGGTAGTTTATAAACGATACACAGTGTGACATACTGTCATATACACATTAACAAACACATAACAGTCATACACACATCTGAGAGACCTGGGTTTATCAGTGCTAACTGCATAGTCAGTGTGTCCATTCTGTTACAGATAAGTTGCACACAGCACATGCATCATTGGGCTGGATAGTGTAATCAGTTACCTGTATGGTTGATGGTGACAATGGTCCCCATACAGTGGACCTTGGACATGTACTGGGGGTACAATGGTGTAAAGACAGTATACCCAGCACCCATACCCCACATTGAATATTGTACTCACTGAAACCCATCATAATACTCTGACATACCCACCATTACACATTGACCAGGACGGCAATACAACCCCTTGTCTATCTCAAGAGTGCTACAACAGGGATATGCATCTATTGCACATGTCACAGGGATAGTACGGTGATGCTTTGTCATGGCTCTCCTACCATCAGCAACATCACTATCCCTTATACTGTATGGCAAGGTGTATTGTATTAGGAGAATGTGGCCTCAGAATGCTGTATCCTAAAAATATACACACTTGCACACATAAACACACTTGCTAAGACTCAGAGGATAACCCATGCCTATCTACCCATTTGTACAACAGTGTTGTGCTAGCACTGCAAGCTTCAGGTAGCCCATAGGGTGAAGAGTGTAACAAGGTACATGTAATGTCCATTGCAGCAGCAGCCATATCTAACTATGGCAATGGGGGTGTAGTGGGTGTGAAGTCCCTCAGGGTATTATCAACTACAGGTTTACAAACACACAGGCACTGTTATTCTAAGTAATGCAGACTGACACATTTGTCAGTACTGGGGTACATAGGTGCAGGTGTTCCTAGGTGTGTACCAGGATATTGTCCATGAAGAAATGGGAAAAGTAGGGGATGTGGGTACAGTGGTATCATGCCACCTGCCATTTTCCAGCAGGCCATCTATCAACTGATGGCATGGGAGTGATTCTGAGGGTGAGAGTTAAATGCAACATCCAGTCATCTGGTTGTGTCTTGCAGAGGGCCAATAAGGCACTTCAATTGACATGTGTGCAACATGTATTACATAACATGGTTAGTGTCTGTCTTGGAGATCTGTACCCAAGCATGTTCTGTTGACTGTGGTATTGTAGTTGAGGTATCCATGTCATGTGGTACGTACAGGGTGGGGATTCCTAGCTGTGGCATTCATAACACAGCTGGGCAGACATGTCAGTATCACTCAAGCATAGATTGCCTGTAAGCAGCCAAGATGGATACCTGACATCTGCACATCTGTACAGAGGACAGACAGACATCAGCTAGCCAACTGGTTATGCATTAGGATAAATGTGTTGACAGACAGATGTCTGACACTAATAGGTATGCCATTACTACATAACAGGAGCCCTCAATGACATGTCCTATACACACAGTAGTCTACAGTTAATATCCACATGTCAGATCAGATCAATATCCAGTAGCAAATACTTAATGACATACAGCTCACACACCAAGAACACGATAATGAGGACTCAAAGTCCATCTTTGCATGCAGGGGTGTTTGGTTCCAGTACTACAATCTGCAATCTACTCTTACTTGGGAAAGCACTGTCAACATTAGTAGCGTAATGATACACTACATGCCAGTGTGACTGCATATAACCTGGGGGGGTCCCCTACAGAAGACTGACAGCTCACAACGACACCCACATTGCCAACACCAAAAGCCTGACACACGAAATACCAACAATGGGGAAACGGTAAGTCTCCATATTGCGGAATGGAAATATTTCCATTCCTGCACTGTAGTGAGATCTCGGAGTTGGTATATTAAAGTTAGGGGCGGTGCAGGGGGCAGAGCCCCCCTGCTATCATAAAAAAGAAATGTTATTTTCCTTTTTTCTGCAGTAGCGCTGCTGTCTGTATTTCATGTGTCAGGCTTTTGGTGTCAGTGATGTGGCTGTTGGTGTTGTGAGCTGTCGGTCTTCTGTAGGGGACCCAACCTGGGATACTACCCATGTATGAAACAAATTCAAATGGAAAAGAGTGTTGTACAAGCCATATATACTCAGGTGTCTCAGACAGTAGACTCACACCTCTTGCTACAGTAATGACAGCACATAGATGCATATTATGCATATGGAATTAAATACACTTATGTATCTGCGGTGGTGATGCTGCTGTAGTGTTGTTGCCTCACAGTAAGACACTGTCCGGTTCGATTCTTAGCTAGAGCATCTTCTTCATGGAGACATGTGCGAATGGGCGTACCTTCGTTGAAGGTTGTGCATCAGGGCTGGTAACTCGGCACATAAAAATCAACTGCCAATCATTAGTGGACCAGAGTTCCGCTGTGGTGACCCCTAACCGGGAAAAAGCCGAAAGACACAACATTAAAGATGTCACTAGCCTGCTATTTTATCAGACTGGCATGTGATCACTGGTTACCAGGGCTGAGCCATGCTTAGCAGGTTTCAGCATTGGTGCAATATAAATGCTAAGCAGATTTGCGCACTGGTAAGAGAAGGTGAAACGGTTTAAGAGCCTATATGTTTAACCTTATGTTAGCACCGCTTACCATCGAGCAAACCCCTGCAAACCTGCTTAAAGCTGCTCAGCAACAAAACAAACATCCCTTACAGGTCTTAAACCCAGCACCCTATACACGATGGTCAGAGCAGTTAACCACTAAGCTATCACAGCTATGAAGACATTTGTTGTTTTTTTTTCCAATATATTTGTCAGTACACATAATGCATACTGAATAGTAGTGAACAACTGCTTTTACTTCTACAATTGTGTAGTTCTTGTTAGTGGACATATTGTTGAATCGGTATGTTGTTATATCTATATAAACACATATCAGATCAATATGGTGGGATACATCTGGGAAGGTAAATACATTACTCATGTGTACACATAAGGATATATATATATATATATATATATATATATATATATATATATATATATATATATACATATATATATATATATTTATAAATAAAAATGTAAATGTTCGTTTGTTCAAAATCTTAAATCTCTGAAAGTTCTTCACCAATTGCAATTGCTTTGAAATTTTCACACAATGTTGCATTTGAATACGCGCGTGTTTTTATATACCTACTATTATATAGATGTCACGTTGCTGCATAATGCAATGCGTGTTTTTATATACCTACTATTATATAGATGTCACACCTGTGATAGGTAAAAACATGCTTTTTTTGAAAAACAGCGCCATCTGTTGAACATAAAAGCAACACACGTTATACTAAATATTTTATGATTCCATTTCAATGTTTCTGATTTACGATCCATTTACGATTTCCAAATTTCCAATTTTACGGTTCCATTTCAATGTTTCCGATTGCATTGTTAAATTGCATTTTCATAGATTTCGATTTATTTTCATTTTGATTTAATTTTGGAATTGAGCTGTGTCATTTACCATAGCGTTCATTTCATGAGTATAGTTTATTTTTTTATTTTTTCATTGTTTTTCATTTTGGTTTTTTTTTTACTGTTTTTCATATTTGTCAGTGCAATTGGCGGTGGAATTAAGCTGTGTCGATTGATCTGTGTTTGAATTGAAATATTTTGTTAGTATTTTTTATTTTTTTTTTTGTTTTTTCTTTGTTTTTTAAGTTCGTATTTTTTCCTTTTTTAATGTTTTGCAATTTTATATGTTTTTGTTCTAACTTTCTTTCTTCTTTTTCAGTGCAATCAATCTGCTTTAGTTCATCCAAATAATGCCTCTCAGAAGATCAAACTTAGGTCATCGTACTCGTGGAGCAGAAGCAGTTTGACGAGTAATTGCAAATCAAACTGAGGGAGAACGGGCATCAGTGAACAAGCGAAGCAGACAAACAATGACTCAAATATGTGCCGAGGTAGCAGCAGAGCGACGTGCAGCCAGACTTGAGGATGCACAGTTGCAAGCATGGCGATCACGTTCTGCAGTTTCAGATCTGCTTCGTTCTCAACAGAATGAAAGTGGCAGGCTGAGAGTGACTGAAAGACATGAACGAGAAACAGCAGATCAGCATCAAACACGACTCCATGCTCAGCAATCATGTGATTACTATCGCCTTGCATTCCAGTACAACCCAACTGATGATTATAGTTTGAGCCGGCAGGTTCTCATCGGCACTATGACTGAAGTGTGTCCTTATTGCAAGGCTCTGAAATTTAATGGTGAAACTAAAGGAATGTGTTGCACCACCAGAAAAATTAAACTGCCTCAACTTGGAGAACCGCCAGAGCCATTAAAAACTTTGCTTGCCGGATATACCGCCGAATCAAAGCATTTCCTATCTAACATCAGGAAATACAACTCATGCTTCCAAATGACGTTGTTCAGCGCAGAAATCATAACAGCTCAACTCATGCCAGCTTTCAAAGTGAAAGGACAAATTTATCATAAAGTCGGCTCCCTGCTTCTGTTCCCAGATGGTCAACATAAATTCCTTCAAATGTATTTCATCGGTGATGGCAATGATGAATTGAATGCATGCTACAGAATTTCTACCGGCATACAAATGTCCACCGTTTCCCAACTGCAAGAGCTTCTTCACGAAAAAAAACAATTTAGTGCATTTGTTCAAAACAGCAATTGACATGATGCCATCTGATACACACAAGATTGTTATTCATGCTGACAAAACGCCTGCTGGAGAACATGTGCGAAGATTCAATGCTCCAACTATAGACGAAGTGGCAATTGTTATAGTCGGAGATCAATTCCAACCTAGAGATATTGTTCTTCATTGGAGAAACGATCAATTGACAACAGTTGCAGAAACTCATCGATGCTATGATGCCCTGCAATATCCAATCATTTTTTTGGATGGTGCCGATGGATATCACTTCAAAGTTAAGATGATAAATCCAGTCGGTGGCAAAGAAACAAATATGAAATGCAGCGCAATGAACTATTATTCATACGGATTAATGATTCGAGAGAATGAAGACAATCACATTTTGAAATGCCATCAGTTGTTTCATCAATGCATTGTAGATATGTATGCAAAAATCGAAACAGAACATTTGATATTCATCCGTTTGAATCAGACCAAGCTACGCTCTGAAGAATACGTTCATTTGCGAGATGCAGTTGTAAATGACGGTAATATAACTAACGTTGGAAGACTAACGATTTTGCCATCTTCATATACAGGCAGTCCACATCATATGCATGAGTACGCTCAAGATGCAATTGCGTATGTTCGCCACTACGGGAATCCAGAACTATTCATTACATTCACATGCAATCCAGCTTGGGACGATATACGACAGCTCTTACTTCCTGGGCAATCGCCGGTGGATAGGCATGACATCACAGCATATGTTTTCAGACAGAAGCTGGAATCACTGATGGATTTCATGGTAAAACATGAAGTGTTTGGGTCTGTGCGCTGCTGGATGTACTCAGTGGAATGGCAAAAGAGGATTGCCACTCGCACATATACTAATCTGGCTCTATAACAAAATCACTTCAAATGAAATCGACTATGTAATATGTGCTGAAATACCCGATGCCAACGTCGATAAGGATTTGCATGAAGTTGTGATGAAAAATATGATACATAGACCTTGCAGTACACTGAATCCAAATTCACCATGCATGATAAACGGAAAATGCTCTAAGCGATATCCTCGAGCATTAGTATCCAACACAGTTACAGGAAATGATGGATATCCTTTATACAGAAGAAGATCAGCAGAAGATGGCGGTAAATTAGCAACCATACAAATGCGAAATGGTGACATCGAAGTAGATAACCGGTGGGTTGTTCCATATTCGCCTTTGCTATCAAAAACATACAAAGTGAACATAAACGTGGAATACTGTAACTCCATTAAATCAATCAAATACATTTGTTAGTATGTGAATAAAGGCAGCGACATGGCAGTTTTTAGTGTGCAACCAGAATGAAGTGATAGGAATGCAGTCATACATATCGATGAAATCGCACAGTCTTGGGCTGGAAGATACATAAGCAGCAATGAAGCTGTATGGCGAATTCTTTCATTTCCCATACATGAACAAAGTCCAGCTGTTGTTCACTTAGCAGTACATCTAGAAAATGGACAACACATTTATTTCACAGCTGCAAATGTGCAACAAATAGCCCTGAATTCACCGACTGCAACGTTAACTGCTTTCTTCACGTTTTGTCAGAATGACGCATTTGCAAAAACACTGCTGTATTCAGAAGTGCCTACGTATTACACATGGAATGCGAGTAGAAAATCATTTGAATGACGCAAATGAGGAGAGCTAGTTGACGGACAACCTGGCATATTCTAAGAAACTACGATAGGCAGACTGTACACCGTGCTTCCCAATCAAGATGAATGCTTCTTTCTTTGCATGCTGTTGGTAAATGTGCCCGGTCCAATGTCATTCAGCAAATGAAAATTGTCAACGGCGTTACACATGCCACTTTCTGCAGTGCATGTCAAGCTCTGAATTTATTGGAGAACGACTGACACTGGGATGTATGCATTAATGATGCGTGCAATACGTCACATCCAAATCAAATTTGTGCATTGTTTCCATTCATTTTGACCGCCTGCTCTCCTTCATTTCCAACAAAGTTATGGGAGAAATACAAATCGCACATGGCTGAAGATATTTTCCATCGAATACGCAAGGAAAATTCAAATATGAACATGGATTTCACAGCAGAAATCTACAATGAAGCATTGATAATGATTGAAGATTTGTGCTTAGAAATCGCAAACAAAGTTCTCAATCAATTGGGAATGCCATTACCGAATCGATCTGCTGCTGCTTCGTTCGATGTAGAATTATGTCATGAACAAAATTACAACACGGGTGATCTTTTGTCATATGTGCAATCAAATATTCCTAAGCTAACGCTTGAGCAAAAAGGTATTTACAATCAAATAATGCAAACTGTCAATAACGGGGTTGGAGAAATCTTCTTCTTAGATGCGCCAGGAGGAACTGATAAAACGTTCCTAATTAGATTGATTCTGGCAGCAATTTGATCCCAAAATGGCATAGCCTTAGCTCTTGCATCATCCAGAATAGGTGCGACATTGCTACCAGGTAGAAGAACTGCTCATTCCACTTTGAAATTGCCATTGAACATGCAATTCATTGAAACTCCCACGTGGAACATTTCCAAAGCATCCAGCATGGGAAAAGTATTGCATAAATGCAAACTTATTGTTTGGGATGAATGCACAATGGCGCACAAAAAATCACTCGAGGCTCTTGATCGATCATTGCAAGATTTGCATGGAAACATCAGACCATTTGGAAATGCATTAATATTGCTTGCAGGAGATTTCAGGCAAACATAGCCTGTAATTCCTCGATCGACACCAGCAGACGAAATAAATGCTTGCCTGAAATACTCTACTTTGTGGTGACGCATAAAGAC
The DNA here is from genome assembly GCF_019279795.1 of Protopterus annectens. Classification (NCBI taxonomy): domain Eukaryota; kingdom Metazoa; phylum Chordata; order Ceratodontiformes; family Protopteridae; genus Protopterus; species Protopterus annectens. Next base: position 49,810 of record NW_025048863.1, on the reverse strand, counting down.
GTTAAAATTAACTACAAATATGCATGTCCAACTGCAAAACGATTGATCAGCTGAGATATTCTCACATCAATTGCTGGAAATTGGGAATGAAAAGGTGCCGGTTGATCTGACCTCAGGACGAATTTCATTGCCTCATAACTTCTGCAATTTAGTGACGTCAAAAGAAGAATTGGTTGAAAATGTATTTCCCAATATTCAAACCAATTATAAGAATCACGATTGGCTGACAGAACAAGCTATTCTTGCGGCCAAGAACAAAGACGTCTACAAACTTAACAATATTATTCAGTCTAACATTCAAAGCGAGGCAGTCACATACAAGTCTGTCGACACTGTTGAGGAAGCAGATGAAGCAGTTAATTATCCAACAGAATTTTTGAATTCACTCGATCTGCCAGGGGTGCACTGCACGTACTGCAATTGAAAATCGGCGTGCCAATTATCATGTTGCAAAATATCAACCAGCCAAAGCTTTGCAATGGCATGTGGCTTGCAGTAAAAAAATTAATGAGCAACGTCGTAGAAGCAACAATCTTGACAGGACCTTTCAAAGGTGAAGATGTCCTCATTCCTCGCATTCCTATCATTCCAATGGATATGCCATTTCAATTTAAGAGATTGCAATTCCCAATTCGATTGGCGTTTGCAATCACCATCAACAAAGCTCAGGGCCAATCTTTAGAATTGTGCGGTTTAGATCTTCACACGGATTGCTTCTCACATGGACAAATATATGTTGCGTGTTCTAGAGTTGGCAAACCAGACAATCTCTATATCTGCACAAACAATGGAACAACAAAAAATATTGTATACCCACAAGCATTGTGAAATTAAACATATTAGAAATGTACGCTTTTTCTTTTCTTTCTTTTCCATTTAACCAGACGTACAGCTAGTATATATATATATATATATATATATATATATATATATATATAGATATATGTGTATACATGTACATACACATGTATATATATATATATATATATATATATATATATATATGTATGTATATGCATCTGTATATTGCATTATATATATGGTCATATATAAATCTAGCTGTGTATATATATATATATATATATATATATATATATATATATATATATATATATATATATATATATATGTGTGTGTGTGCATGTATATGAATATATATAGGTTCATAGGTTCATAGGTAGATACTAGGCTATCTGCCAGAGGGCATTTATAAGCCTAGCCAGAATGTATCAGCTTTCACCGCCCCATTGATTAATTAACTGATTCTCTGTCAAGCAGAGCCAATAAAGTGATCCCAGTGGTGTATTTTCTGTTACCCATCCACTCATCAAGGTTTCTCTTGAAGAGTGTTAGTGAGGGGCTCTGCCTGATGTAATTTGGAATTTTGTTCCAAAGCATGGGGAGTCTCTGTGACAACAATTTATCCCTCTAGCATGTTCTATTTATTGTTATGGTGAGGTTTATCTCAATAGAGTGCGTGGCTCACAGTGACTTGGATTTCTTTAGGTGGAGCATTTCCATCAATTCTGAGTTGTACATGGCTTTGTAAGTCAGGCAGAGATCACCTCTGAGTAAGCGATATGCCACTGAGTACAGCCGGAGTTTTTTCAGTCGAGCTGCATAGGACATATGTTTGAGGTCAGTAATCCTCTTGGTGAGGTACTTTTGTGGTCTTTCCAGCTGTTGGAAGTGTCTTGTGAGGTACATCCCAAAATCAGGCATTGTACTCTATGATGTGTCTAATATGTGATGAGTAGAGGGGCACTATAACCTCTTTATTTCTAGATGCAAACCCTTTAGTGATTAGATGGGCCACATAGAAGGATTTCCTAACTACTTTGGCAAAATGATTGTCAAAGGAGAGATTACTATCTACCTGGGTCCCCAGATGTCTTATTACCTCTTCTGGATTAAGGGGGCTGACACCTATGTGGTAATCTGTGGGTGTTTTTCCCAAATGGGATGATAATGCATTTTTTGGCATTTAGCTTGTGGCCATGACTTTGAAACCAGGTGTCCGTCTCAGTAAGGCCCTTTTGGAGGATGTCCATGTCATCCGGAGAGTCAATTATGGCTCCCAGTTTGCAGTCATCGGCAAACTTGGTTAGCCATAGTCTTCCTGTGTTTGCCTGTACTTCTGAGAAGTATATGCCGAAGAGTAGGAGTCCCAGGACCGAGACTTGCGGGACACCACTTGTGAGTGGTTTAGAGTCGGACCTGGAGCCCACTATTCTTACCGTGTCAGTTCTGTCTGTAAGCCAGTTGGCAACCCATCTCATGAAGTCAGGGTTTATGTTCAGGCTGGTGAGTTTTCCTCTAATACCCGAGTGGGGAATGGTGTTGAAAGCCTTGGTGAGGTCAAGGTAGGCTGTGTGAACCACCTTTCTCTCATCTATGACCTTGGTGACTGTCTCAAAGAAGTCAACCAGGTTTAGTAGGAATGATCTGCCCTTAACAAAGCTGAACTGGGTCGGGTCAAGTGTTTGGAGGTTCCCAATGTCTTTGTTAATGAGTTCCATGATGATGCGCTCCATAGCCTTGCAGACCAGGCTAGTCAGGCTTATGGGGCAATAGTTACCAGGGTCAGTTGTGGCCCCTCCTTTGTAGAGAGAAATAGCTATTGCTGTGTGCCATTCTATGGGCATGTAGCCTGTGAAGAGGCTGAGGTTGAACAGTGTGTTTAGGTGGGGGCTAGTTTGTTCTATAGTTTGTGCAAGACACAGCCTAGGACACCATCTGGTCCCATTGATGCTGTGTTTTGGCTTTTGAAAGGGCTGTTTTCACCTGTGCGTCTGTGATTTTTGGGACACTACACTTTTCTGGTATTATGGGCCCTTTTGGAGGTGAGAGGGGAGTGAAGTTTGCACTGAATCTATCTGCCAGGATGTTGGCAATATCAGTAGGTTCAGTATATTTTTTGCTATTTTGCACTAGTTCAGTGCATATCTGTGAGTTGCCACTTAGATTCTTAACATAGCTAAAGAAGGCTTTGTGGTTATCTTTTGAATCCTTAGCTATTTGTCTTTCGATGTTAGCCTTGGACGATTTCATGAGGGACCTTAGTTTCCTATTGATACTGATCAGGGATGTCTTTCCTTCTTGGGATTTGCTTTTTTTCTGAAATAGTTTCCTCCTTCTATTGTATAGCCTGTTTATGGCAGTGGTCCACCAAACTGGTTTTCTTCTCTTATAGGAGTGAGTCTTGGTTTTGCTAGAGATGGCATGATCCATGCATCCTTGTAGGTGCTCAAACAGTGCGTTTGTGAAGGTTTCTGCATCTTGGGCAACATTATCCTTTAGTATGGGGGCTGTGAAACTTACCACCTATGTCTTAAGTAAGGTGAAGTTTACTTTAGAAACATTTTTTACTGTGGTTTCCTTAGTTGTGGGTGGTGGTGGGGTGTGGACATCCACAGTAATTAGTTTATGGTCTGATGTAACCAGTGAAGGGTTGACCTCCAGTGTGTGGATAACTTGTCACCCATGTTGGTGATGATCAGGTCCAATATGTTTTCACCTGTGGTAGAGGAGTATACCAGCTGATCCAGGGCATTTGAGTTGATGAATTCCAGGAAGTGCTGCTTGTCGAGCATGTTGTCCCAGGCTGACAGACACTGGATCCCCTTTGAATGACACCAGAAGCTTAGCCAATTGTTGAAATTGATAATTTTTTTCTTTATACTGAGGTATCATTCTTGATGAGGGCAGGATGCTACTCAGGGTCAGGGTCATACCAGCCTGGGCTACATGATCAGAGAGTTCTTCCATGTCTCTTTTCATGTAGTCCAGGGAGGTACGTCTCAGATCATTCACACCAACATGAACAATGACAGAGTCATATTTGTACTTTTTCTGGAGTGACCTGAGTGCTTGTGTTATGTGACGGATTCTGGCTCCTGACAGGCTGCTAAGAGTAACCTTCTGCTTGTCCAGCCTAGTGAGTGGGACGTCAGTGTGTCTGACTATAGAGTCACCTATTACTAGTGTGTTAGGTATGTTATTTCACCTTAAGGGCTGTGATTGTGCGGCACAATGATTTTGTGTTTTATGTGTTGTCTGGTTTGTGATGGGAGATGCAGGTTGTTTCGGTGTCTGCTTTGAAGGTCTCTGATGCTTTTGCAGGTTTTTATTTAGAGCCTCAGAAGTATGATTTTGTGTATCTATGTGTATTTTTTTACCAGAGCTGTTTTAGTAGGTCTGTGTGCAGCTGGAGGTGTGGTGCAAGTGTTAATCTTCTCCTCTTGACTGTCTGTTCCAGTCTTGGGTAGAGACAGCTTAGCTTCCAGTTTGGCTGTATAATTGCATCTCTCGCATATGTTAGTGTTTTGTGGTAGGAGGAGAGGGCTGTCTGTGTACATGAGGCAGCTGTAACATTGCTTCAGGATACCCAGATTCACCAGTTGGACTGGAGAGTACACCTGAAATTGCCCTTTGGTCATGCCTGAATAGTAGGGTGAGCTGCTTAGTCACTTGGTTGGTGAGGGGTGAATAAAAAGCCTTGCCCTACTGGGCAATCAGTGTCAATGTATATTACTGCTTGCTATTAGGTCTGAGCAAGTGCTGGGCTGTAAGATGCTTTTTGAGTGCTTAGGTTAAGAGTTAGACTAGTTTCAAGGGAAGAAAAGAGGAGACTTATTAGCCGGGAATAATTTAACTGTAGCTAACCAGTGCTGTCCGGTGGGCAAAACCATACAAACACAGTTTTTATAGTAGGGAAATGAAAGAGATAGAAATGAGCCAAAAATGGCCAAAAAACTACTAACTTCTGGGGTGGAACCACTCCTCCAGGGACAGATATGTTGCTCAAAGCTCCCCTCTCTCACAGGTGAACAGAGAAACTTCATTCTATCCAAGTAAGGTATGGGCAACTCAGAAACTAGTATCACAGCCCTGAATTCAGCACTAGCCTGAAAACTGGACTATACTAGCTTAGAAAGGCAGGAAACAAGGAAATTGTTTGTTTGTTTTTTTTGTTTTTATTTTTTAAAAGATAAGGCAAAAACAGTAAAAAATACACTTAAAACAGCTTTAAACGACTACAAATGATCAGAAAAGACTATTGCACTTTAACGTGTAGCCTACAACAGTTAAACAAATTATTTATACAAAAAACAACTTTTTAAAAGTGCAGGCAGTCAAATAAGTACAATATGTGAAAAAACAAGCTTTTAAATCACAATAAATGCTGGAAAATCTGGGTTTAGGCAGAAAACAGTTAAGTATAGCAAGAAAGTACAGAAAACTGATACTTAATCACTCCAAAGTCTCTCTTCTAAGTTAGAAGGCTTGTATCAGTTTAAGGCTTTCTAGTGCTACCCAGTAGGTTAGTTAGAGGAAAGATGGGAAACAAGTGCAGATGTGGTCTTTTAAACCAGAAAGTTTAAAGAGAGATGGACAAGCTGTCCAAATGGTCAATAGACTACAATTTCTGGGCCAAGAACCTCTCCTCTCATGGTAGACAGGTGACCTAGTGCTTACCACTCCCACTGATAAACTAGAAGGCTTTACTCCAACACAGAAAGGCTTGCGGGGCGCAGAAGTTTACCAACAGTCCTGGATACAGCAACTCTGTATCTGGACTAGGCTAGTTACAGGAAAGTTGGGAAACAAGCACAAGTGCGGCTTTTAAACCAGAACGTTGAAAGAGATGGAAAAACCTGCCCAAGCGGCCAATAGCTACAATTTCTAGGCCAGGATCCACTCCTCTTGCGGTAGATAGGCTACCTAATGCTTACCACTCCCACTGATAAGCTAGAAGGCTTCTCTCCAACACAGAAAGGCTTGGGGGGCTCATAAACCTACAAAGAGTCATGGATACAGCAAATCTGTACCTAGACTAGACTAGTTACAGGAAAGGTGGGGAACAAGTACAAATGCAGACTTTTAAGCCAGCAAGTTGAAAGAGTTGGAAAGCTGTCCAAACAGCCAAATAAACTACAATTTCTGGGCCAAAACTCACTCTTTCCATGGAGGATAGGCTACCTAGTGCTTACCACTCCCACTGATAAGCTAGAAGGCTTCCCTCCAACACAGAAAGGCTTGGGGCGAGCAGAAGCCTACTAACAATCCTGGATACAGCAACTCTGTAACCGGACTAGGCTAGTTATAGGAAAGGTGGGAAACAGGCACAAGTGCGGCTTTCAAACCAGAAAGTTGAAAGAGATGGAAATAAAACTGCTGAAACAGCCAATAGCTACCTCTTGTGGTAGATAGGCTACCTGATGCTTACCACTCCCACTGATAAGCTAGAAGGCTTCCCTCCAACACAGAAAAACTTGGGGGGCTCAGATGATTACAAAGGGTCCTGGATACAGCAAATTTGTACCTTGACTAGACTAGTTACAGGAAAGGTAGGAAACAAGCGCAAACACAGGCTTTTAAATCAGAAGGTTGAAAGAGATGGAAAAGCTTCCCTAACGGCCAATAAACTATAATTTCTAGGCCAGAAACCACTCCTCTTGTGGTAGATAGGTTACCTAGTGCTTACCACTCCCACTGATAAGCTAGAAGGCTTCTCTCCAACACAGAAGGGCTTGGGGGGGCTCAAAAGTTTACCAACAGTCCTGGATACAGCAAATCTGTACCTGGACTACACTAGTTATAGGAAAGGTGGGGACCAAACACAAAACGGGATTTTAACCAGAAAGTAGAAAGAGATGGAAAAACTGCCCAAATAGCCAATGAACAACAATTTCAGGGCCAAAACCCACTCTTGCCATGGTAGATAGGCTACCAAGTGCTTACCACTCCCACTGATAAGTTAGAAGGCTTCCCTCCAACAAAGAAAGGCTTGGAGGCTCAGAAGTTTACCAACAGTCCTGGATACAGCAAGTCTGTATCTGGACTTCACTAGTTACAGGAAAGGCAGAAAACAAGCTTAGAATTTTTTTTTGTTACAGAAAAGCAGTTAAAACAGCAGTAAATGCAATTCAAATTGCCGTGCAGGCCAGCACACCCGAGTGTGTAGCAACACTACGGCAGATACAGTTCAAATAAATGCAATTAAATTAACAAATGACTAAAAAACAAGTGCAGAAGGCAGTAAATTAGAAGTCTACTAACAAGCAGTAATAAGTGCAGAGTAAAAGTGACTTAACAGATAACAGCACGCAGAAGAGCAACTAAAGTAAGAGCAGCTGAATAAAAAAAAAATAAATAAATAAATATATATATATATATATATATATATATATATATATATATGTGTGTGTGTGTTATTTTATTTATTTATTTATTTATTTTAAGGGAGGGAACAGAGCAGGATTAAGAGGCTACAGGGTTGTCCTTCCCAAATGCGTGCACAGTAGGAGTGCCTGAAATCAGAACATGATCTCACTGCACTCAGTTGGGTGAGCAAATGAGATGGGCCCAGAAGGAGTATTCAAATACAAATCTACAAGAGGGGTGGGCAGTTTCAAAGCCATCAACATTAACACCAAAACAAGAACAGGGAGGGTGGGTGTAGAACTAACTGTAGAGAGACAGCCACGACTTCAGTTGAGTTAATATTCAGTGAAAAACACAAATAAATAAATTAAATACAGTACTATATGAAAAAGAGCAGGTAAAAGTGTACTGAAATTCACTGGTCGATATTAGCCAGCCAAAGCTCTGATATTAAGCTTATACATATTTATATATATATATATATATATATATATATATATATATATATATGTATATATATGTGTGTATATATATATATATATATATATATATGTGTGTGTGTGTATATATATATATATATATATATATATATATATATATATATATATATATATAGATAGATATGGGTTCCCTTTAGAATCTCGAAAAAATGAAATGCCGAATTTCAGTTTTACGAGAATCTAATCCGGAATGCTCGAAATCGCGAAACACCAGAAATGCGAAATTCGAATTCACGACGTTCAGAGCTTCTGGTGTTGCAGTGTATGAATGGATGTAAGAGCAGGTAAGTTTGTATGAGTGTGTAGATTATGTGCTGTAGTGTATGGTAGTGTGTGTTTTGGTTGTGATGTGTGTGTGCAAGGGGCTGTGAAATGTGTGGGTGCGAGTTGCCTTTGTGTGTGTGATTGTGCGGTCCTGGAGTTAGAATATATAAGTGGGGGGTGTTTCTAGTGTAGGTTAGTTTTGCTTATGTGTGGGGGGAAGTTGTGTGTATGTGAGTGTCTGTATGTAAGTGTCGAAATTCTGAATTTCGTGGTTATGGGCGTTCGGGATTGTGGTGTTTCGGCTTTATGATCTTGATATTCTGAAATTCGGTATTTTGGAATATATATATATATATATATATATATATATATATATATATATATATATATATATATATATATATATATATATATATATATTTATATATATATTTATATATATATATATATATATATATATATATATATATATATATATATATATCTCTAGGACTATTGAACGAAAGTTCAATAGTCAGAATCCACAATCACCGAACACATTTTTTAGAAAGCGCTTTCACCGAAAAAGCACTTTCGTTAAGGTGCATTACAAAAAAAAAAATACAATAAATCTACTTTTATGCAGGGTGGCAAGCCCCTATGCACCCCCCACGCCCATACTTTAATATTCTCACTCCGAGATTGCACTACAGTGAGGAAAATGGAATATTCCCTTATCCGCACCGTCGTATGATCTCCGCAACAGTCATTCCCCCACGACTCCCTCTAGCTGCAGGCATACTTCCGCGAAAGTGCTTTTTCAGTTATGGGACATGTGTTGGTCTGGCCCTACAAACATGTACGCCGGTAGGGTACCATACACTGAAGCAGCATGCTACATCAGATAGAACAGGTCCAAGAACAATGACATCTACCACAGTCTGTACACAGCCCAAGGTACATATTCACAATACACACTCTGTCAACAATCACCAAAAGTGCTCAGACCTCACTACTGTACACACTACAACAGAATGTCCAGGTTTTGTCCTACTATACATAACATGTCTAGCAGTCTGATATCTCACTGTTTTTTTATCAGGTATGATGTCAGTAAATAATGATGAAGTGAACATATGCACCTCTTACTGCATGACATATGTACAAAGGTTGATAGAGTTGTGGCTGGAGGCACAAACACAGGGCCAGTATTGACATGTTGCTGTGATAAACCCATACATTTACTGATGTAACAGGGTTTGTTGTGACATATGTCCTATGAGGGATATGAAGTCAGTAACTCACATGGCTGTCACCATGTACTAACTGCAATCCTCAGAGTATGCTACTGCATTTCTAAAGATAGGAAATGTGTGAGTAACACAACACATGTAAGACTCCAAACACTGGCCGGTCTGCAGATAGCCCTACAGTTGAGAATTTTCTCAACCACATAACACTGTCATGACAGATATTAATCCATGTAGAACAGCCATATCCACACAAACGCTGTTAAACCAACTTTACTTCAAATGTAGAAGAGCAATACTTACATTCTGTCTTCATGTTTGTTGTAAGAGTTATATCCATCTACCCTCTGTGATGCTGTTTGTCAAACACCCACATGAAGTCCTGCTCACAGTGAAAGAAAAGGGCCAACACCCACATGAAGTGCTTAGTTATAGGAGTGTGTTTCCATGCAGTTGGCTATAGGAATGATACCACAGCTGTTCCACATGCAATTACCTAGTGGGGGACTGCAATTTTTGCACAGGCCATCAGCTGATCATGAGCATCACTTGTAAAATTCAAGCTGCTGCTTAAGCAAAGCAGATGTACTTTTTCACATCCACCAGAGAGGGAGTGAAAGAGACAGACAGAGACAAAGTAAAAAAGGAAGGGAGTAGGAGAGTAAGAGCCAAGCATGTTTGTGTATGATCCATGGGTGGAGAGTGGTATCTGGGCATTATGACGGTTGCCTATAATGTGTACTAATCCATACTGTCATATGGTAATTGCACATGGCTGTACACATTTATGGCTGACGATTGTTGACAACAATCTCTACAATGTTTGGAAAATGTTGTCCTTGTAATGTTGGCAATGGAACATGTAGCTCCTCAAAATAATGATGTGGCAAAACCCACACTGCAATGGACCCTGCCATTGCACAATCACCCCAACAGGGCATTGATAATACACACACAAACACACACTTACCAGTACTGAGTTTCAAACCCCTACCAGGCAATGTATTGTTATTACATTGTTATGCAATTATTGCATATGCCCGCAGAGATTACATGTAGGAGAGCTGTCCAAAGGTATCTTTAAAGGGGAGTGACATCAGCAGCAGTGATAAAGGAGGGATAAGGGAAGTGTAGCACATGTGACTGTCCACAAAAGTAGGTGTAAAGGAAGACACAACCATACTCTCTCAGGGGAATCACACACATTATTACAGTTGGCAGGGTCAGGATTAGAACTCCTACCTAACGTTCATAATACTAAAGTATTACGCAGTCATCACACATGTCATAGAGCTTATCAGGCTGATATATGGACAAAGGGTTTTTTCAAGGTGACTGACATCAGCAGGCATGCTACAGTAGGGCAATGGGAGGTGTAGTGAGTGTGAATGGCTTCAAAATCGTTAATCTCCACACACTCACACACACACACACACACACACACACACACACACACACACACACACACACTTGCCAGTACTGACATGCATGGGTTCATTGCTTCACAGGTGTGTAGTAGTTGACTATGCCAGAAGGCTGTACAAGGTTAGGCAAAGGGAATACCTTGGCATCAGGCCACATGACAATGGTCTCCAGTGTGGCTCAGGGGTATAGTCTCTGGATTGGCCCACACAGGTGGGTATTGTATTCACCATCCACTCATCTGGGTTACTATTGTGTGTGGCCAGTCCTCTGCAATGCTTGCCATGTATGTGATCTATATTCCATAACATGGACATTTTCTGGGTTGTGCACATGTCCCACATGCATGTTTTGTGATGTGTGGAAGTGTACTTGGGGTCTCTGGGGCATGTTGTGTGGACAGATTGTTATCATCTGATGTGGCATTCTTGACCTCATGTGGTGAGACCTGGCTATGGAACTGAGGTTGTGTCTGCACCTACATTGACAACATGATACAGGTATTCAATGCAGTTAGTAGCATCTGTCCATACAGGGCATGTGTATAAGGCATGGTATTCCCTTTGTGGGTTACATTTGCAGACTCTACAGTTGTTGCAGGTGTCCAGTGGGGAACATAGCAAAGGACCACTGTAAGCATTTATTTGCCTATTGTAGAGATGGAACAGGGTGCCATGTACTTTTACTTGCTGGATAACACACACTCAATCAGGAAATGTTACACATCACAGTACATTCTGATGTCAGTTGCAGTGCTGTGGTCAACAGGCATGTAGTTCACTGCAATCACACCATGGTTACTACCTGTGGGCAATATGCAGGGAACTACCAATATAGTGGTTGTTGCCTAGCCACCTGTGTTTGAGTATGAGAAATGGGCGGAGAGTGTTCTCTGAGTAACACAAGGGTTGTCTATATTGTTCACCGATCCATAATGGGACATGTAAGGCGTTTGACATCTGTTGTCCTTGTAAGGTGGACATTGTGACATATAGTAAGTCATCAATATAATAATTTATCAAAACCCACCCCGCAATGCATCCTGTCAGTACACAATCAAAGCACTCTTCACACAGGCTACTGATGGCACACACACACACTTGCCAGTGCTGAGATTCAAACCCCTACCTATCTATGCATTTATTGTGTGTGCCACAGAGCTTTTTGGATGGATGTTGTGACAAGGTACTTCTAAGGTAAGGAACATCAACAGCCCTTGTAAATACTGGCATTGGTTGATGTAGTGGGTGAGAGATCCCAAAAATAATTTTATCCTAATCACACATTTACATTTGTCAGGGGTGAGGTTCAAACCTCTATCTAACAACCTTTAAAAGCCATTAGGTTACACATTTACCACATGCTCAACTGACCTGACATGGTATAGGCTTCGGGACAGATACTTGTAAGGTGGATGATATCTCCAGGACTGCTAAAGTCAGGCTCTGAGATTTGTACTGGTTGCAAATGGGGATAAAATCTTTGAGGGTACACAAACAAACACTTGCCACAGAAGAGATGCAAACCCAATAGCTGTGTAGTTACTACTATTACGTTGTTCCCCATTTATAGTATGCACCACATAGCTTATATGGCTAGCCCTTCTCCAAGGGTATATTTCAAGGTCGATTTGTCAACATGGCCTTGCATTTGTGTTCTGTGGACTGTGTTATGTCATTATTTGGGACTCCATGAGATAACATACACTGGCAGTATGATTGAGACACAGGCCTTTGACAGAGGACTGTAGAGCATTTGGTAGTGATACAGGCCATCTGTAACAGGCCAGTGCATTCTGTCACTCCTACAGTCCCAGGCTGCAAGCTACTGGATTCCCCTGGAATGACAGGATAGGTGTGCAAGGTGTTAATGGCAATAGTTTCTATCCTTACTAATCCATTGTTGTGGATGCTGCCATGGTGCTGCTTACAGCTAGGGACACACCTGCATGAGACACCACTTCAGCATGCTGCATTCTGCGGGTATCCCCATACATAAATGGGGTCATATTGTGCTCATTCCCAACAGCAGGGATATGACCTGTGTTGAACCTGTGACTGATGGTGGAGTGAGCTGATTGCATATGTGCTATGGAAGCTTCTTGCAGCTGACTCACAGATATACATGGGGCATTCTCCTTATGCTGGTCTGTGTGGGGTCATCAGTGGTTTCTCGGCACTTCATAACTGTGCATTTTGTGGTCTGCCAATGTTTGGCCAGACTACATCAATATCCCATACTACACAAGACAGTTAATGAATGTGCTTTTAACCTGTATGTACAATTCCAAAAGTGTGTCCATTTGACAGCAACATTTTATACACTCTCTGTCTAGGGTATTTCCACCTGTGTACTGTGTGTAGGTCTGGGCCCACATTCATGCCATGTCAATCTTTCAGATGGCGACAGATATTACATCCAAACAATTAGTATGGATTACTGCTGGATTGGGACTTACTGGGATGCATTGTGTTTGGCACTGCAGTTATCAGAACTTGGCCCTGTCATCAACAGTACTGGCCATAGGCCACCAGGGCACAACCCTCCATGCCTACATGCTGGCCACTTCCACACAATATGCAACACACAACAACCTAACACACAGAGCCCTGCATATTGTACATGTGCAACAATCTATCCTCCTAATTTTGCCAGCTCAGGTAATCTGTGTTCCACTGTTATTATACCCACATGTATATGTTACTACATTTCTATGTAGGATTTTGAATGGGGGGCAAACCTGACAATTGTAATGATTTCCTATGACTGTACTGGTATTTCAGGTTCTCTGTTGGCTTCCATTTCATTCTGTATTCTGACCTATCATGCAGACTAGAGTAGCACAGATCTTAGGTTTTATTGACCTACATTTAAGTTTCAGACTTCTTACCCTTCAGAAATAACATCCAACTGCCTGACCTGTTGTAGTCTGTCTGTGTAGGTCTGGAGGGGGGCAGTTCTCCATTTCCATCAATCGGATGCCTTAGCACAGCCTTTCCTTGTGGTCATCTACACCTGTCCTGCTAGCTGAGACTGTTGTTGGGTATATGAGCCTCACTGACATGCATGTGTGTGTCCAATAGACACACATTTGGTCCACCACATGTCCTGCAGTGGGATTTGTTACCTTGTCTAGTACTGCCTACTATGTTGACACCAGTATTTGTTATAGATTTAATGCTGCCCATATAGGTGTTGACTATCTGTTGCCATCCCATTCAGCCACCAGATTCCTTTGCATGCTCACATCCGTACCATAGATACAAGTAGCAGAACATACTAGTCCATTCAGCAATTGACAGGGAGAGCGACTTACCTTGTGGCTGTGCCAGTTTTGAGGATGGTGGTGGAGGGCTGACTATGTCAGATGTACATAGTACACTTCCTATACATGTTTAAGCACAGGCAGTGTCATGTTTGGCATTCCTTTTACTATATGCACGAGTCAGAGAGAGGTGTCATTCCCTGGGTTCCTGCCATGTCAGTGTATGTGCTATGTGTTGCCTCTTTGCCAAAGCCTGGGCATACTGGGCACACCTCCTTATGCCTACAATGGCAGGCTCAGGTTGTTCCTTTTCTGAGTCAGTCTGTGCCTGTGGTGTCCTTGGCAATGGTGAGGGGCTGTGTGGCCCTGCCCCGTGTTGTTCCTGCTACAGTTGTTTCCACAGGATCATATTGTGTACCATGGCACATACAATGAAAATTTGGGTACATGTAGCTGAAGAGTACTGCAAGATTCCACCAGATATGTCCAGGCATCGTAACTGTGACTTGAGCATCCCAAACACATGCTCTGTTATTATTCTGGTTTGTGCGTGTGCCTCATTATGGAGGACTTATTTGTGTGTGTGTGCATTTCTGATGGGTGTCATCAGCCACGGCTCCAGTGTGTAACCAGCTTCCCCCACTAGGTGGCCATATAGGATGTCCCCAATGGCAAATCTCTGGTACAGCTGCGTAATATGCCAGATGGTGGGAGTCATGATAGCGTCAAGGGCTGCTAGCACACACATTCATTATAATGCCCTGGACATCGCACATGACCTGGCAGTTGAAGTAGGGGAAGCCCTTGTGGTTTATGTAGACCCTACCCCTCTCGCCAGGTGGTACTTTATGTGTATGTGCATGCAGTCTATAGCACCCACTACCTCAGGGTATTCTGCTATTTGGTGGAAGAGATGCATATTGCTGGTCAATGCCTCATGGGTGTTGTTGAAATATATGTCCTAACCGGCACGTGCTGGCATGGCATACAGGAACTGGTGGAGTACCCTGGATGCTGATGCCTGTGAATACCCCATGATATCCTCAGTTGGCCTTTGGAAGGTACCTGTGGCTAGTATTCTTAAGCCTACCCATATTTTGGTATCCACTGGGATGGGTTCCCCCTCTGTTGGTTCTGTGTGTGAGGCGTGGCTGGCACAGGTCAACAATTTGCTATAGGAGGTCCCTGTCCACCGTATAGCACTCCACTATCTCCAGCTCATGTAATCCCTGGTAAATTACTCTCGGTCTGTACACTCTTCTCCTTCTCCTCACTGTGGGTTGGTCGTCAGCATTCTCATCCTCACCACCCTCAGCCTCTTCCACATATAAATTTATGAGAGCAAAAGCTGCCTCCATCATTTTGTTGCTTTTGTTAGGTAAAGTTTCCCTATTTGTGTACACTGGTGGTGTAGCGTTTGTGAAAAAAACCAGAGTGAAAGGTGTTTGCATAGTTTATAGTATTTCACCTGCCAGCTATGCTAGTTCTTGATTACTTTCCTACTGCTGTTTTCCCTTCCCATTGACTTCCTGTTTAAGCCATGAGGCACGGCACGCATACCCACTGCTCAGATGTGAACGCAACTGCTATTTCCTGTTTTTTTTTTTTGTGTTTTTAAAACCCAGTGCACAGTGCGCACACCTGTTTAGGCAATGTAAACACTGCTAGGCGGCCTCAGACACACCCTCTTCCTTAGCTGTGCTTAGCTAAGGGAAAACACAGGCCACAGAGTTCCAATAAGCTTACAGCATGCACGACACACCCCCTTATGAAGTCATCTAGCTCTTAGGCTTACACCATGGTATTACTACACCTACACAGTTGGGTGCAAGCTAGAAGTGAGGGGACATCTGTGATTCAGTATCATCCCCCTCATTTGCATAGAATTGACAGCTAATGCATGGTTTCAAAATCGACACTCAGCCTTCCCCCTTAGCAACCACTATTCCATGGTCTTGTTGTGTTATGCATGCCATTGACTATTATGGAAAAATTATGATTTTGGTTTAAAAGCTTATTTCCAGCTTTTTTATTATTTTTGGGTAGATCTTGTTTGCCCTATGCTTAAACGGCTGAAATCTGCCCCCCCAAAAAAGTTATTTTTTATCATTTTGAAACTAGCTTTCATGCCTATGGCCATATATTTGGCCTTTGGCATGCCTAACCCTTATAATACATGTTTTTTATGAGCTGTCATGCCTCCGTTTTGTAGTTTGCCGAAATGTATTCAGCTACTGGCTGAATACATTTCTGCAGTGTACACTATTCCTGCATGGATGCTGCCTGCTTCCTGGATCACTAATTCACCTCATTTGCATGTTTTTCACCAGCAAATAAGGTAATTAGCATACAGGGGCTGTGTCCATGCAGGAATAGTTCAAGAGCTCTCATGCACGTCCCAGAAGCTTATTCCTGGATTGCGCATCAGCCATATTGCTGCAGCAGCTCTTGCACTATTCCTGCACGCCGTGCAAAGTTTGCTGAATCCTGGGGTATATGTAGCATGTTCCAACCAGATCAATATGTTGGATCAACTCAAACATAGTATCAACTGTCAAGTAAAAGAGTAAAAGTATATCTCAAACAGGACCCTCTTTACAAGATTCATAGAAACTGTATTTTGATTAAATACCAGCATATATAATAGTTGGGTCTATATTATATCATCAAACTCTTAAAAAAGCGAACGCTGATTGATCGACCTAATTTAAGCGAAAGATTACAATCTCGTGCTGTCAGATCAGCTATTTTTTCCAAGGGAAAAAAATTGCTGATCCACAATACATACACACAACACAAGCACACCAAACAAACAGAAATCCACACACATACACCTAAAATCTGATACCTAACCCTACACTAAACTATGCACACACTACTAACTACCCACTTACCTTATCCCAAACCCTAACCCTAAGGTCTGTCACTATCGCACACTCACCTCACTCGCTCCCTTACCCTAACTCACTTAAATCCGCCCTAACCCTCATGTCCACTCAATCGCACACACACACCTAACCCAAGCCCTAACCCTAACTCACCTAAATCACCCTAACACTCACATCCACGCAATCACACACTTACCTGAATCTGACCGGTAACTTTCCACCATAACACTGAAAATACTGAAGCAACAGAAACGGACAACCAAATTCTTTCCCTAGGAAAAAATTCGAGTTTCTGCTGCTTCGATATTTTGCAGTTTCGCGAAAATAAGTTCGATCAATCAGCGTTCGCTTTTTTAAGCGTTTGAGGATATAATATAGACCCTAATAGTTCATATGTAAACATAAATGAAGTTTTCTCCTGTATTAGATGTTTAAAGGAGATTGGGGAACAACATTATCTAAAGCTTAAACAATTCTAAACAAGGGTGCCTGTATTTTATAATACAAGTCAAGTTTCTCTTCTTCAACAGCATTCCACATTTAGAGAGTTTAGAATATCTTAAGGTATATTTAAGTAAATATACAAATATCATATTACGGCTAATAATGTTTTTGCATTGGAAGTTTAAAAAAAAAATTATATCTACATATATATATATATATATATATATATATATATATATATATATATATATATATATATATATATCTTTATTTTCGTTACTTTGAACAGCAAAACGAAATACGAAAACTAAAACCAAACATTTTGAGCATACCCAATGTCGCCCCAAATGTTCGACACATTTGAGTCGACATTGTTGCTGAAATTGTGATGTGATATCTGCACCCCCCACACCCCATGTTACTAATATAGTCCCATTCCGAGATGGCACTACACATGAATTTCTAATCCCCACTGTACCTCAATCTCAGACATGTAGTCGAACACACTTATGCAAATGCACTACTGCATTTACATAAGTGTGTTCGACTATACAATACACTTGAAATTTTGTAAATGAC
Organism: Protopterus annectens; assembly: GCF_019279795.1. Taxonomy (NCBI): domain Eukaryota; kingdom Metazoa; phylum Chordata; order Ceratodontiformes; family Protopteridae; genus Protopterus; species Protopterus annectens. The sequence continues at coordinate 32,052 of NW_025048863.1, read as the reverse complement.
ATTCTGATTTTCAGCAGAATCGTTAGCACATATATATATATATATATATATATATATATATATATATATATATGTATATATATATATATATATATATATATATATCTATATATATATATATATATATATATATATATATATATATATATATATATATATATATATATACACATATATATATATACACATATCAATAGATATAGTCAAAGTCAAAGTGAACTTTATTGTCATTTAGACTGCACAATAGTGCAAGTGAATGAAATTGCATTACTTCAAACTCAATAAGCATGCAACATATACTGGTATTAATACAACAATAACACATATACAATGCCTTTCACTCTTGATCCTAAACGGTGAACAGATTTCCATGTGTAGTCACTGGTGGAGCTAGCACTAAAAAGAGCTGTTTTAGCCCTGTGGGCAGCTGGAGCTTTATATAGAGCTGTTACAGATCTCTATGAGCTCTGAGAAGAGCTGTTTTGTGTTTTGAATGCCCTTTCGGGCAGATGCGGTAGTTCTAAAAAGAACTGTTTTGCTTGGTTCACAGAAGCTGTGTCTGTGCCTCCAGCTGGTCTTACTGGAGCTGATACAGATTTCTGTGAGCTCTGAGAAGGGCCGTTTTGTGTTTTGAATGCCCGTTCGGGTGTTGGTGGTAGCTCTAATAAGAACTTTTTTGTTTTATTCTTCAGTGTGTCTCCGGTTGCTCTTACCAGAGCTTATACAGATCTCTGTGAGCTCTGAAAAGAGCTGTTTGGTGTACTGTGAGCTGTGAGAAGAGCTGTTTGATGTAAGGTGCAGATCTACGTGAGCTCTGAGAAGAGCTGTTTTATGTATGGACACAATAGGCTCTGAGAAGAGCTGCTGTTGTGTCCTTCGATGTTCTGCTGTGGTGTCGATCTCCATTGTCCTTCTTCTTGAACAGATCTTCAGTTCTTTTGCTATGCGGGAGTCCTAAAATGGACTGTTTGTGCGCTCCCCAAACACTGGTCAGAATGACCTGAGAGCTGTTGCTGTGCTGCTTTTATGCTACTGTGGAGGGGGCATGGTTGAGAGTTGTCCAATGAGAAGTGACTAGTTGGGGGTGTGGCCCTGGTAGGCCTACAAGGTGAAGACGGACCTGGTTGGAAGCATCTCATTCCTCTTATTTAGTTCCTTTTTGTTATTATCCAGCTTCTTGTTCATATGTGCCATTCCTAACCTCTAGCAATGCGTTGGAGCCTTTCGCTTTGTCACAATTATACCCGTATCTGAAAAAACTGTACTAAAACTTAAATTTAACCAAAAAATAAAAATTAATAAAAATAAAAATTAAAATTAAATTTAAAATTAAATTTAAATTTAAAATTAAAATTAAACTGTAAAACAGAGATCTTGGGCAATAATCTGGGATTACTGACTATAGTTCTAAATTTAGACTTGTCATTACCATCTGTAAAACATTGGAAGCAAGCTTGGTTCTGAGAAAGATTTTGAGATGCCCTGCACTTTCAGGGCTGATAGGAAGGTAGCCTGTCTGCCGCTCCTTCATCGGGGAGAGCGTACATTAGATAGTAAAAAGTTAAATGTAGTTTGACATTGAAATGTTACCTTTTAAATTAAAAATAATTAAAAGTTGAGCTAACAATTGTAACTTTTGTGAGGGCTGATACATTAACTTACTACAATTTTAGGTCTGCTTATAAACACTTATTGTTCAAAAAACGTATTGTTCAAAAAATGAATACATTATGCCTTATACCTGTGAGAAAACAGTGAGCAAAATAGATAGCATATCTTACTAGGAGCCAATTAGTTGTAGTTAGCATGGTTAAGTCCCCTGAGGGTCAGGACTGGGGTGATGGTCTCCATGCAGTTGAGACCCGGAGGGTGCCTTGCTTCAGGTAGTATCTGCCAGATAAGTTATTTTTCTCTAATCTTGAAGTGAAGTCCCCGTTGAAAGGGATCTTCTCCAGTTGTTCGAGTATCAGGAACTTAAATCTTTCGTGTCCTGTTTTTTTTGTTGCATGTGTTGCTAGTTTATTTGTCGGTATCTTGTGCCTGATGTCGTATAGGTGTTTGACAATCCTGGTTTTGAGGGCATTGATGGTCTTGCCAATGTAGAAGGCTTGACATTTGCAGCAGTTTGCTCTGTAGATAACACCTTCTGTGTTGCAGCCTCCGAATGCTCTTGTGGTTATTGTTTTTTTGTTGTTGGGGTAGTATAAGTGATCCATGCCTGCCAAGTATTTACAGTAGAAGCAGGGGGATAAGTCACTACACGGATAGGTGCAGTATCTGTCGAGTTGTCTTGTTGGGGGTCTCTCAAGGTGGTCTTTTATGTTGGGTCCTCTTTTCATCATGAACCCTGGTACTTCAGGGAAGATGTGTCCAAAAGATCTGTTTGAAGTGATGATGGCCCAGTTTTCATGGATGATCTTTTGTATGTCCTTATAGTCCATGGAGAAATGTAAAATAAAGTTGAGCCTATATTTGTTTTCATACCTGTTTTTAGTCTCTAGGCTCTGTTGAAGTATGAATGTTTTTTCCTTTCTGTTGTTCGTGATGGGGTCCAGAATCTGGTGCAGAGTCCTGTCCGTGTAGCCTCTGGCCAGGAAATCATTTTCCAGATTTTTAATGTTGTGGAGAAAGTCATTAAGGTCTTTGGTGATTCTGGAGAGTCTGAGTCCCTGTGATTTTATCACGTTTCTTTTGAGCTTGTATGGGTGCATGCTGCTGCTGTGGAGTAAAAAGTTTACTCTTGTAGGTTTCCTGTACAAGTTGTTGCTGGTGTTCTTGGAAAGGAACAGGTCCAGGAATTCGACTTGTATTGGGCTGGTTTTGGTGGTGAACCTGAGGAAGCTGGTGCTGCTGTTGATGTGGTTTAGGAAGTCCTGTTGTTTCTGGGGAGTCCCATTCCAAATTAAAAAGATGTCGTCAATGAAATGGAAGTACCACCCCATGTCCTTGTAGTACTCCGAGTTGTATACACGGTCTTCTTCCCATTTTCTTAAAGCCATGTTAGCTAGGCTTGGGGCCAAGGCTGCTCCCATTGCAATTCCTGTGGTTTGTCGGTAGGTTTGACCGTTGAAGCGGAAGTAGTTGTTGTTGAGAATAAGTGAGAGGATTTTTCCAAATTTGTCTGTTTCTCCAATAACTGTTGCATTGGCTTTGTTGTAGGTCTCTACCATCGCCCTGATGCAGTAATTGTGTGGAAGCACTGTGTAAAGGGCCTCCACGTCGATGGTGACTAAAATGGCTTCTTCTGTGAGGCAAATGTCCTTGATTCTGTTGAGAAGGTCCATAGAGTCCTGAATATATGAGGGATTCTTTTCTGCCAGTGGTTTGAGTGTGAAATCCATGTATATTGCTAGAGGTTCAGTAATTGCTCCTCCACTGGCAATCACTGGTCTATATGGTGGGTCGTCGAGGTTTTTGTTGGGTTTCAGTATCCCGAAAAACTGAGGTAATTTTGGGTGTGTGACGGTTAGGAAATCAAGTAGGTCGTCGCTGAGGAGCCCCTCTGCCAAAAGTTCCTTTAGTGTGTTCATGACCTCAAGGTAGGCTGTTGTGATGTGGTCGGTGTCTCTCTTTTCATAAAATGTGGGGCTGTTCAGCATCATCGTGATCTTATGGTTGTAGGTACAGGTGTCCATGACTAGGATGCCTCCTCCCTTGTCTGCTTTCATTACTCTCCTGCTACTTTCCTGGCTTAGTTGGTTTAACGCTTCCATTTCCACTTTGGAGACATTATAGATCTGCTTTTTTGGGGCTTTTTTTAGGAGTTTTTTTAGGTCCTTTTCACATTTGTTCTTGAAAGCGCTGATAACTTGGTTCTGTGGTGGGCAAATGTTGCTTGGTCTTTTCCAGTTGACCTCTCTTAAGGCATGGGTATCTAGTCTGTTGTTGTTTTTTCCTTTCTGAAAAAAGAAAAGTTTGAGTTGTAGTTTCCTTGTCCATAGCCTGAGGACTATGATGGTCTGGGCGAAGTTGGCCCGCTTGGTGGGGATTAAAGTGAGACCTTTCTGTAGTACCCTCAGTTCATTGCCGGTAAGTGGTTTTTGGGAGTGGTTCCAGACCACTGGTGGTTCGATTTTACCAGTCTCTTTTGTGGAAGATTGTCCGGAGGTTGCCAGAGGTTGGATAGGTCCCTGATCCCTCTCCATTATCTGTCCCTCTTCTCTTGGAAGGGGGTTGGGGAGCTTAACCTGGGTGGTTGGTAATGGTCCTTGCTGTGCGAACTCTGTGGAATGGTATGGGGATTCGTCGGTGTGGCTGCTGTGTTGGTGGGTCATGTTGTCTGAGGGTTCTGTTTGCCCTCTGCTTGTGCCCCCATAGTTTGCGTTCCCTTGTTCGGGGATGGCTCTGTGTATGGTTTGGTCATTTTCCATTCTTTTTTGTCTTTGTTCTCCTGTAGGTGTTGGTCGCTGCTGTGGTCTGCTTTGTTGTTGGTGTTGGGGGTAGGTCTTGCTTTGTTTGATCCTGTTGCTTTGGTGGTCTCCGTTGTGATTCTGTGGTCGTTTAGAGGGTGTCTTGTTGTTAGTACCTTGTCTGTGTCCCTGGGTGCTCTGCCCTCTGGAAAATCCTGGTGTAATTTGTTGTCTGTGTCCCTGGGTGCCCTGCCCTCTGGAAAATCCAGGTGTTGTCTGTTGTTGTGGTTCCTGTGTGGTTTCTGTTGCAGGTCGTTTGTGTCCCTGGACAGTTTTTTCAATTTTCTGCCTTTTATTTTGTTTTCGAAGTTTGCAAGTTTTTCTTTAATGGCGTTGAATGCCCTGTCAGTGTCTGAATTTGTTGGACAATTCTCTTCACACTCTGTTATTGCTCGGATGTTTTTTGTTTGCTGAGTGTGGTTGTGCTCCAGGAGGGCATCAATTAGTTGGAAGCTAGTGTTTGCCAATATGGATTGCCAAAAGTTGTTTAGTCTTTTGTTTTTGCTTCTTATCAGTAGTTTCTTGTATATTTTGAGACCTTTGGGGATTACCTTTTTGGTTTTGCATTGACACAGATAGAAAATTTCCCATTTAGTGCAAATATACTTCTTAAGGTGCTCCTCCAGATTTGTATAGGAGTCACCGTTCAGATTAGGTCTGAATGAGGGGAGGTTGGAATCTTGAGTCCATTCTGGTGTTGATGAGAAATCCTTAAACTTGGAGTTGTTCATCGTCCCATTTTAAGGAATCACCTATTTAAATCCTGGGCCTCTGTGAGGTCCAGAAAAATTGTAATAAAACTACAAAAATAGGTGTGGACCTCTTGGGTTTTCGATCCTGAGTGATGCCTGCCCGGAGGGAAGGAATAACCAATTTTACAATGCCTTTCACTCTTGATCCTAAACGGTGAACAGATTTCCACGTGCAGTCAGTGGTGGAGCTAGCTCTAAAATGAACTGTTTTAGCCCTGTTGGCAGCTGGAGCTCTATATAGAGCTGTTACAGATCTCTATGAGCTCTGAGAAGAGCTGTTTTGTGTTTTGCATGCCCTTTTAGGCAGATGTGGTAGTCCTAAAAAGAACTCTTTTGTTTGGTTCACCAAAGCTGTGTCTGTGCCTCCGGCTGGTCTTACCAGAGCTTATACAGATCTCTGTGAGCTCTGAGAAGAGCTGTTTGGTGTACTGTGAGCTCTGAGAAGAGCTGTTTGGTGTAAGGTGCAGATCCACGTGAGGTCTGAGAAGAGCTGTTTTGTGTATGGACACAATGGGCTCTGGGAAGAACTGTTGTTGTGTCCTTCGGTGTTCTGCTGTGGTGTCAATCTCCATTGTCCTTCTTCTTGAACAGATCTTTGGCTCTTTTGCTTTGTGTGAGTCCTAAAAAGGACTATTTGTGTGCTCCCCAAGCACTGGTCAGAATGACCTGAGAGCTGTTGTTGTGCTGCTTTTATGCTACTGTGGAGGGGGCGTGGTTGAGAGTTGCAATTACTGAACCTCTAGCAATATACATGGATTTCACACTCCAACCACTGGCAGAAAAGAATCCCTCATATATTCAGGACTCTATGGACCTTCTCAACAGAATCAAGGTCTTTTGCCTCACAGAAGAAGCCATTTTAGTCACCATCGATGTGGAGGCCCTTTACACAGTGCTTCCACATGATTACTGCATCAGGGCGATGGTAGAGACCTACAACAAAGACAATGCAACAGTTATTGGAGAAATAGACAAATTTGGAAAAATCCTCTCACTTATTCTCAACAACTACTTCCGCTTCAATGGTCAAACCTTCCGACAACCCACAGGAATTGCAATGGGAGCAGCCATGGCCCCAAGCCTAGCTAACACGGCTTTAAGAAAATGAGAAGAAGACCAAGTATACAACTCAGAGTTCTACAAGGACATGGGGTGCTGCTTCCATTTCATTGATGACATATTTTTAGTTTGGAATGGGAACCCCCAGAAACTACAGGACTTCCTAGACCACATCAACAGCAGCACCAGCTTCCTCAGGTTCACCACCAAAACCAGCCCAATACAAATTGAATTCCTGGACCTGCTCCTTTCCAAGAACACCAGCAGGAATGACTTCAACCACAACTTGTACAGGAAACCTACAAGAGTAAACTTTTTACTCCACAGCAGCAGCATGCATCACAGGGACTCAGAATCTCCAGAATCACCAAAGACCTTAACAACTTTCTCCACAACATTAAAGACCTGGAAAATGATTTCCTGGCCAGAGGCTACACGGACAGGACTCTGCACCAGATTCTGGACCCCATCATGAACAACAGAAAAGAAAAAACATTCATACTTCAACAGAGCCTAGGGACTAAAAACAGGTATGAAAACAAATATAGGCTCAACTTTATTTTACATTTCTCCATGGACAAAAGATCATCTGTGAAAACTGGACCATCATCACTTCAAACAGATCTTTTGGACACATCTTCCCTGAAGCACCAGGGTTCACGATGAAAAGAGGACCCAACCTAAAAGACCACCTCGAGAGATCCCCAACAAGACAACTCGACAGATACGGCACCTATCCGTGTAGTGACTTACCCCCCTGCTTCTACTGTAAATACATGGCAGGCTTGGAATGCTTCTACTGCCCCAACAACAAAAAAACAATAACCACAAGAGCATTCGGAGGCTGCAACACAGAAGGTGTTGTCTACAGAGCAGACTGCTGCAAATGTCAAGCCTCCTACGTGGGCGAGACCATCAATGCCCTCAAAATCAGGATTGCCAAACACCTATACGACATCAGGCATAAGATACCAACAAATAAACTAGCAACACATGCAACAAAAAAAAAAAACAGGATACGAAAGATTTAAGTTCCTGATACTCGAACAGCTGGTGAAGATCCCTTTCAACGGGGACTTCAATTCAAGATTAGAGAAAAAAGAACTTATCTGGCAGATACTACCTGAAGCAAGGCACCCTCCGGGTCTCAACTGCATGTTGACCATCACCCCAGTCCTGAACCTCAGGGCACATAACTATGCTAACTACAACTAATCGGCTCCTAGTAAGATATGCTATCTATTTTGCTCACTGTTTTCTCACAGTTATAAGGCATAATGTATTCATTTTTTGAACAATACATTTTTTGAACGATAAGTGTTTATAAGCAGAACTAAAATTGCAGTAAGTTAATGTATCAGCCCTTACAAAAGTTACAATTGTTAGCTCAACTTTAATTATTTTTAATTTAAAAGGTAAAATTTCAATGTCAAACTACATTTAACTTTTTACTACCTAATGTACACTCTCCCTGATGAAGGAGCAGCAGACACGCTACCTTCCTATCTGCCCCGAAAGCACCGGACATCTCAAAATCTTTCTCAGAAACAAGCTTGCTTCCAATGTTTTACAGATGGTAATGGCAAGTCTAAATTTAGAACTATAGTCAGTAACCCCAGAATATTGCCCAAGATCTTTGTTTTACAGTTTAATTTTAATTTTAAATTTAAATTTAATTTTAAATTTAATTTTAATTTTTATTAATTTTAATTTTTTGGTTAAATTTAAGTTTTAGTACAGTTTTTTCAAACATAGGTATAATCGTGACAAAGCAAAAGGCTTCAACGCATTTGCTAGAGTTTAGGAATGGCACATATGAACAAGAAGCTGGATAATAACAAAAAGGAACTAAATAAGAGGAATGAGATGCTTCCAACCAGGTCTGTCTTCACCTTGTAGGCCTACCAGGGCCACACCCCCAACTAGTCACTTCTCATTGGACAACTTTCAACCATGCCCCCTCCACAGTAGCATAAAATCAGCACAGCAACAGCTCTCAGGTCATTCTGACCAGCACTTGGGGAGCACACAAATAGTCCTTTTTGGGACTCACACATAGCAAAAGAACTGAAGATCTGTTCAAGAAGAAGGACAACGGAGATCGACACCACAGCGGAACATCGAAGGACACAACAGCAGCTCTTCCCAGAGCCCATTGTTTCCATGCACAAAACAGCTCTTCTCAGAGCTCACGTGGATCTGCACCTTACAACAAACAGCTTTTCTTAGAGCTCACAGTACACCAAACAGCTCGTCTCAGAGCTTACAGAGATCTGTATAAGCTCTGTTAAGAGCAACCAGAGACACATCGAAGAATAAAACAAAAAAGTTCTTATTAGAGCTACCACCAACACCTGAACGGGCATTCAAAACACAAAGCGGCCCTTCTCAGAGCTCACAGAAATCTGTATCAGCTCCGGAAAGACCAGCCGGAGGCACAGACACAGCTTTGGTGAACCAAACAAAACAGTTCTTTTTAGAACTACTGCATCTGCTTGAAAGGGCATTCAAAACACAAAACAGCTCTCATCAGAGCTCATAGAGATCTGTAACAGCTCTATATAGAGCTCCAGCTGCCCACAGGGCTAAAACAGCTCTTTTTAGAGCTAGCTCCACCTCCAACTACATGTTGAAATCTGTTCACCATTTAGGAACAAGAGTGAAAGGCATTGTAAAATTGGTTATTCCTTCCCTCCGGGCAGACATCTCTCAGGATCGAAATCCTAAGAGGTCCACACCTATTTTTGTGGTTTTATAGCAATAACACATATACTAAAGCTAATCCAACAATAACAACAGTAAGACATTTTTGCAGTGCAGTAACAAGTACAATGACATGTAGCAAGGCTATTCCACTTACACATCTTCATCAGTACCCAAACTATTGTATAGATAATCCATGGGATTCATTAAACAAAAATCTCCATGCAGGAACAGAGTAGTGATCCAGGAAACAGCAGATATGATGTGCAAGAGCAAGCCAACAATGTTCCTGCATGGAAAGCCATGCAGAATGCTAATTACCTCATTTCCTGATGAAACCCATGCAAATTAGGTGAATTAGTGATTTAGGAAGCAGGCAGGCATCAGTGCAGGAGCAGTGTTAGTTGCAGAAATGTGTTTGGTTACTAACTGAACATATTTCTGCACAAAACAAAACAGGCATGACAATTCAAATAAAAGTGTGTATTTTAACCTTTAGGCATGCCAATGGCCAAATATATGGCCATTGGCATGGGGAAAGTGTTTAATTTAATAAAAAAATCTAAGTATTTTTTTGGCCAATCTTGGACATTTAAGCATAGGGCAATGGCACGCACACAGGATCGTGCTGAAAAAAAATATTAAAACTAAATTTTAGGGGAAATCTGCATTTTCCTATTATAGTCAATGGCATGCAGAATAAAAACATTACCAGGGAACACTGCTTGTCAAGGGGAAAGGCTCCATGTTAGAGCACTAACTCTGGACTAAGGCAGTGTGGTATGCAAATGAGGGGAAATTTACAGAATCACAAAATATTCTAAGTCCACACACTGCACCTAACTATGTAGGTACTAGAACAGGATAGTGTTGCCAGGAGGAGCAGCCAACATGAAAAGAGGTGTGTCATACTTGCTGTAAGCACATTGGAGCTACATTGCAAGGGTTTGCGCTTAGCTAAGCACAGCTAAGCAAGGGGGTGTGTCTGAGGCTGTAATGTCTTACTCCATGAAATGAAGACTGTGTTGATGTCCAGGGGAGGGCCATTTCTGCTAAAATGCGTTTACTTTAGCAGAACTGTTGTGCGCAGTGTGCACTGGGACTTAAACAAAGAAAAAATGGAAATAACAGCACTGTTTACATTTAGGCGGCGGGTTTGTACACCATGTCTCAGGGCTTAAAAGGGGTGGAAATGGAAAAGGGAAAAAGAAAAAAAGGGAAATAGCAAAATACAGGCACCCAACTACAAGTAAAATAGCTGGCAGGTGGAATGTCTGAAAGTCAGCCAATCACACAGTCAGCATCTGCAGCACACCACTATAAACTATGCAAACACCTTCCAGTCTGTTTTTTCCCACAGATGCTGCACCATAGGTGTACACATATGGGGGAATTTTAACCAACAAAACTAGCAAAAAATGTTAGAGGCTGCTGTCGCTTTGATCTATTAGTATGTGTAAGAGGCTGAAGGCTCTGAGGAGGATAATGCTGACAACTAACTCAAACGGAGGAGGAGAAGAGTGTTCAGACCCAGGATAACCTACCAGGGTGTACATGATCTGGAGATAGTAGAGTACTACAAGGTGGACAGGGACATATTTCAGCAATTCATTGAGCTGTGCCGGCCTCACTTCAGACCCAAAACCAACAGAGGGGAACCCATCCCAGTGGATACCATGGTATACGTAGCCCTAAGAATACTAGCTACAGGTACTTTCCAAAGACAAGCTGGGGATTTCACAGGCATCTGTGTCCAGGATACTCCACCAGTTCCTGGATGCCATGCAACCACATTCTGCTGAGCATATTTATTTCCCCAACACCTATGAAGAGAGGACCAGCAATATGCATCTCTTTCACCATGTAGCAGAATACCCAGAGGTACTGGATGCCATAGACTGCATGCACATCCACATCAAAGCACCACCCCTTGACCCGTATAGGGTCTACCTAAACTGCAAGGGGTTCCATGTGTGATACCCAGGACATTATCATGAATGTGTGCTGGCAGCCCTGGAAGCTATCATGAATCCCACATCTGGCATTTGTCACAACTGTACCAGGCATTTGCCAGTGTGGACATTCCATATGGCCATCTGATGGGGGATGCTAGCTATGCATTGGAGCTGTGGTTGATGACACCCATCAAAAATGCACACACACCTACACAAGAATGCCATAATGAGGCACACGCACAAACCAGGATCATTATAGAGCATGTGTTTGGGATGCTCAAGTCACTGTTCTGCTGCCTTGATATATCCGGTAGAGCCTTGCAGCACTCTCCAGCCACATGTGCACACATGTTCATAGTATGCGTCATGCTACACAATATGTTCCTGTAAAAACAACTGCAGCAAGAACAAAATGGGGAAGAGCCACACAGCCCTCCACTATTGCCAAGGTTTACACAGGCACAGAGGGACCTGGAGGAACATCCTGAGCCTGCCCCTGTAGACAGATGGAGGTGTGCCCAGTATGCCCTGGACTTAGCAAAGAGGCAATACATAGCACATACACCAACACTGTAGGAACTGAGGGAATGATATCTTTCTCTGACTTGCACACACAGGAAAATGGATGATAAACATCACACCACTTATACCTTACCATGTATAGGCAGTGTACTGTGTCCATCCAACACAGTCAGGCCTCAAGCAACGTCCTCACAACTGTCTCAGGCATAAGGTAAGTCAGTCTTCTTAACAATAAATTAATGGAGTAGAATGTTCTGATAGCATATCTATGGTATTGATGCAAGCATGCAAGGGAATGGGGTGGCTTACTGGGATAGCAGCAGACAACTGACAGCTATGTGGGACAGCAGCAAGTGTATGCCCAGCACTGGCTTAACCACACTATGCAGTACCACTCTAGGTGACAAATACCACTGCAGTATATGTGGTAAGCCAAATAACTAGGGGGGGGCATATGTCACATGCATGGATGTCAAAGTGGGGGTCCCATAGTCACCCCCAGCCTCATCCAGCAGATCAGCTGTAGAAGAACATACAGAAATGTCTGGCAAAGGCCCCTACATGGCAACATCCATGAAATTCTCACCTACAGACTTACACAGTGATATCACAGCAGGTCTGGCAGTGGCAGTATGGCTCTGAAAGGTAAGAAGTCTGAAACTAAAAATGTTTATGCCAGAACAATCTGACATGTGGTTGATATTGTTATGCCTGTAGTCTCAAAGATAGGGCACACCACTATGCTAAATGGGACCAAAATGTTAAGCAAATATCAACACAGTCTGTACAAATGTGTATTGTGTACAGATGTGTCGCCCCCCCACCCATAGTCCCATAGAGATGCTGTAACATGTCCCTAGCCTTAAGCAGCATCCAGCTGTAAACTAGACTGATGGCTCAACATGAACAGAAAGCAATTGTCAGTAACACCCAGTCAACTTACTGGTGCCATCCCAGGGCAGTCTACTGCCTGACAGCCTGGGAACATATGATCAGCAGAATGCACTGCCTTGAAACAGGTGGCCTGCATCTGTCACACCTGGGCTACAGACCTCTGGAAAATGCTCATGCCTCACCCACAGTGCCCTGTTAGGGAGTATTATGGGGTCCATAAAACCAACATAGCATGGTCTACAAAATGCAAAGAAAGGCCGTGCTGCTAACTGCTAGGAGCAAACCTGCCAGCCTCAGAAAGCCAGAAATCTGGACAAAGCCATGAATGATAAAGGTGATAAAGGTCCAAAGAGGACACCTTTGAAATACTGCTCTAAAAGTTGATGGAATGATTGTATTAGTGTGGAATGTCTGAATGGGTATGAAGTCTGAAACTGCAATGTCAACTGTCAGTAATGTCTGGCTTCAACCCTGAGTAACTTGCAAAACACTTTTTCTTGAAAATCAGACTTGTTTGGGTAACCAACCAGATATATGAGTCATGAATCTGGACATTCTGTGAAACTCTGTACTATCAACAGGCAGGGCTAGGAGTCTAAACATGTGAATGCACTCATTCCAGGAAGTCCTAACCCTGGAAGATGGTGACATGTCTGCACCCACAGATCCATGGCCCACAGCCATGGGGAGTAACACACCCTTCCCTGATCACTCATCCTATGCAACATCCTGACTCCAAAATGTGACCAGCCAAGCCAAATGAGGTGGGCATACATATATGTGAGACACACACACATCTCCAGGCTGGTCAAACAGTCTGACACACACAAGACCATCCAAGTGCAGTCAACCTTTGTGAAGACCCCTATGCAAAGCACTGGTAGCTATAGGCCAACATATCTGATCTAGGACACCCCCCACATATCTTATCCCCTACAATTCTAACTGGAGTCTACCTGCCACCCTGATTTTGCCTGACTTATATTACCCAACCATGGACTGGAAATGAAACCATGCCAGAACAGAAATGCACAGAGATTCCACCATTGTAATATATCGCCAAGGTGCTGGACCATTTCCACAGCTCCAGCAGCCAATTGGTTGTAGGCACACCTCTCAACAGTCTGGATAGTGCAAGAATGCCTAGCATTTAGCCCATAATATTGGTATGTGCTTCATCCATCCTGTATTCCTCTGGTAAATCACTGTGATCATCTGAGGAGGTATGTCATGAGGTACTGAAACAATACATGACAGTGTCAAACAGCATATATGTCAGATGTCTGCTAAAATAAACCCTGTAACCTTAGCAACCCACACATTACTAAGAGAAATAGTCACAATCACCGTATGGCCCATTGTCTCCCCATTTTGATAGGCTATTTCCAGATATCCTGCACCAACAGGTTGAGAAGTATGGCTGTAGCACAAAACAAACTGGAATGGCATATAATAATCCCTCAAATGGAGTCACACATTTACTATAGAAGGTCACACTAGGCATGCTCATACACTTAGAGAATTGTCAGTAGGATCTAGGAATTAACCTAGTGGTGTGTGTGCACACGTGTGCGTGCTTGTGCATGTGTGTGTGTGTTTGTGTGTGTGTATGTCTGTGTGTGTGTGTGCGTGTGTGTGCGTGTGTGTGTGTGTGTGTGTGTGTGTGTGTGTGTGTGTGTGTGTGTGTGTGTGTGTGTGTGTGTGTCCATCAGCTCTCAGCCCTATCAGATCTGTGGTGTGTGCGATACGTGCATAATGCTATAGTACAAATAACTAGTTAGGTAGGAGTTCTAGTCTCAGTCCTGGCAAATGTAAAAGTGTATGCATTTATAAGTTAAAGATTTTGGCTCCATTCAAACCCAGTACACTTCACATTGCCCTACTTTAGCAGTCCTGCAAATATAATTCACCTTAGAAGTCCCTTTCTTTAGGCTTCAGCCTTATAAGCTCTGTGGCATGTGTGATAAATCCGTAACCCTATAGTATAAATAACTAGTTAGGTAGAAGTTCTAATCTCAGTCCTGGCAAATGTAAAAGTGCTTGTGTGTTTATAAGTTGAAGATTTTGGGTCCATTCAAACTCAGTACACTCATCATTGTCCTAATTTAGCAGTCCTGTAGATATCAGTCACATTAGAAGTCCCTTTCATCAGGCCTCAGCCCTATAAACTCTGTGGAGCATGTGATAACTGCATAACACTGTAGTTATAAGTAACTAGTTAGTTAGGCATTCTAATCCCAGTTCTGGCAAATGTCTAT
>NW_025048863.1:0-15000 GCF_019279795.1 Protopterus annectens | reverse complement strand
GTGTGTGTGTGAGAACATCCATTGTATGGGCATGGTTTCACATTTTATGCCATGGTACTCACATTACACATTCCAAGGTCTACAGTATGGTGTCTGCTGTTCACATCAACCATAGTGGTATCTGTAGACACTCTTCTGCCCTATAAGCCCTGTGCAACAGTATGGGATATATTGGTATGAATAACAAGATAGCTTGGTCTGCTAATGTCAGTACTGGCAAGTGTGTGTGTGTGTGTGTGTGTGTGTGTGTGTGTGTGTGTGTGTGTGTGTGTGTGTGTGTGTGTGTGTGTGAGTGTGTGTGCGCATATTGGTGTGTATAGCAGTAGTTGTGAGTGTGTAGACTTGTATGTAACACTATTATGAGAACTCTCACACTCAGTACACCCACCATTGCCATACCTCACAAGGCTACGTGATGTTATTCACATTACATGTACTTTGTAACACTCATCACACAAGTAGTCCTGTGCCACCTGCAATAACTGCATAATAGTGTGGTACCACAACTTGATGGGAAGGGGTTCCAAACACAACACTCACAACTGTGATTGTGTGTGTGTGTGTGTGTGTGTGTGTGTGTGTGTGTGTGTGTGTGTGTGTGTGTGTGTGTGTGTGTGTGTGTGTGTGTGTGTGTATGTGTGAGCAGTATTCTCTGTGTGTTACACTTACCATTATTCACTCTACAAGAGCTGATGTCAACCACCATAGACTTATATACAACCCTCAGCCCTATAAGATGTGAGGGACATGCAAGAATGATCACACAGACCTGGGAAATATATGCAGATACAGCTGTACCTTGGCTATGACATGGTTGATGTGTTACAACACTGCCATACCCTTTGTTGGTGATGTCAGTAGGGCCACATCCTGCTGACACACAGACACCTGGAACACAAAAAGAATACAGCATGTGAGAACACATTCACTTAGTGTTACTTACAGCAGTAATGTACCATGGCTGAAAAGGTACACACACACTCTGATGTGTACCCATTACAAATGCCAGATAACAGCACCTTACACAGCATTAGATAGCTACACTCTACTAAAGTCACCCTGTGCAGCAGACCCATATTAGCATGTCTTTGCATTGATGGTATGAATGACAGGGATGTGGCACAGGTATCATCATATGCATAGGGTGTTGTTTGACTTTGCCAGAAGCCTAGGCTGGGCCATATGGTTGACATCACGTGTGTGTGTTTGGGGGGGTGTTCATTAAGTGTGTGTGTGTGTGTGTGTGTGTGTGTGTGTGTGTGTGTGTGTGTGTGTGTGTGTGTGTGTGTGTGTGGAGGTGACTTGTCTGATGGTGATGTGTGTGTGTGTTTGTATGCTCACAGTCATGCCATATGGGTGCCCTACACAGGGGTATTTTGGACAGCTGTGGGCCATACATGGCAGGGCGTACAGTTCACCATCTCCAGGCATGGAGATCGAACTGGGCCTGCCAGGGGTATCACTGGCACCACCAGGACCGAGTCCAGATGCAGTACTACTCTCCAATGGTGACTGCTGCCTGCAGGATCCGCGTACCTGCTGGGACCGGCCAGAACCACATGCCCATGGCCTGCTGCGTCATGGCATGGACAGCACACCCCCTTCAGTAGTGCTGATGGAACTGCCAGTATGGGAACGTGATGGTGCAAGGCCACAAATACCCTGATCATGGTGCTGCCCTACGTCCATGTGACTGCTGGCCATCATCCATCAAATGCTCAAGCACAGATATTCCACGGTCAAGGAGTGCCAAGGTCTCCTCCCACCGTCTATCCATGACCTCAGTATGCTCACAGTTCACAGCAGTAAGTTCACGAATATCACCACGGACACCAGGGACATGGTCATCCACGACCCTGCATATATGTCTGGTGTTACATTCATTATGTGCCTGTGCCTCCATGATGGCCTGAAACATGCATCTGGTGACTGCTGATGTGGCACTTGCAACAGGGGAAAGATGGGCTGCAATTCTCCTCTGAGCACCCCTGCCCATCTACCTGTGTGAGACCTCACCAGTACTTTGTCTATGGCTAGTGCCTGCACCCTCACTTGCCATAGTCACCACAGTAGTCTGTTCCATGCCACCACCCACCAACTGTCCATTATCTGTGGCCACTGATGACGGGGTACATGTGGACATTGTGACTGTGTGCGGGGAAGGGGGTGACAATAGTGAGATGCCAACCGATGGCAGAGATTCAACCCCTGACAACCCCACCTGTGCCTTAATATAAGTATCATCATGGTCAGAGTCTGCAGAGACACTCACATCAGAATCAGAGTGGGAAGGACTGCGGCCACCATGTTCACCTGTGAGGAAAAAAACAACATATGTAAATTACTACCTGCACTATAAGGTTTGCTGGTGCACACACACACACACACACACACACACACACACACACACACACACACACACACACACACACACACACACAGGTGAGATGCCTTATAGGCATTACACAGACCTCACATTAGCTGATTGGGGACATTCACAACACACAGACAATAACATACACACTCTGGACAGACCTCAGCATCATGCAGTGCAGCCCTTTCCAATTACTGTTACTACTAATATACACCTCTGGGATACATTAATGGTGTTAGTAGGTGATGGCCCTTCACCTAGCACACACTGCACCCATGTAGATTATTGCTGTTCACCTGTATAGCACTGTGGCAACTCCTACAGAACATACCTCCCAACTTTACAGGTTTTTGCTGAATGTCTAGATATGTGGCTCATATGTCTGGTCTGTTGCTCATAACTCCTGTGTTTGTCTGATACATTACTAGGTTGACCTGTAAATTGGTGTCACTAATTAATGTCCTAATTTGAGGTGCAGATTGCATAGCCTGCAGTACAGGTATGTTAAAACAAAGCCAGTTACTCAAACAATTTTCAAGCTTACAGTGGATATAGTAAGTGTACACATGCCTGTTAACATGCCAGGTTTTTGTGATATATCACATGAGACCTCAGAATTCAGGTCATAGCATCGCCATAATTTCATATGACATATAACCTGTGCAATCCAACTGAAGAACATACACATCAGTTACAGGTAACATATGGTAAAATGAAATAGGTACAATAGGCTGGCTGCATGAGTGTGCACACCCTTAAAGTAATACTCTGTTAAAGAACCTTTTGATTTAATCACAGCATTCAGTCCTCTTAGGAAGGTTTTTATCAGCATGGCACATCTTGACTTGCCAATGTTTGCACACTCTCCCTTGCAAAACACCTCCAACTATGTCAGATTGCAAGGGCATCCCCTGTGCACTGCCCTCTTCAGATCACCCTGCATATATCCTATTGGACATAAGTGTGGGATCTAGCTGGGCCAGTGCAGAATGTTGCATGTGTTCTGGTGAAGCCATCCTTTTGTTGATTTGTATGTATGGTTTGGGCCATTGTTGTGTGGAAAGGTGGGATTCCTCACCATCCACAGCTATGTGGCAGACACTAGAAGGATTGGAGCCACAAGAGACTGGTGTTTCGAACTATTTATAATCCCCCCAACTTGGCTACAGACCCAGTTCCAACTTGTGAACAGCAACCTCAAAGCAGGACACTGCCATCACCATGCTTCACCGTGGGGGTGGTGGTGCTCTGGTGATGTACAGGGATGTTATTGCACCAAACAAACCTGTCAGAATTGGGGCAAAGAGTTCAACCATGGTCCCACATTACCATAACACATTTTCCCACTTGCTTTTAGAGACCTGATGTATTATTTTCAGACTTTTTCCAGGACTGGATATTGTTTGGTGTGAGGAACTGCTGCCATCTTCCAACCCTACCCTATAGGCAAGACATATGGAGACCTCAGAAGATTGTTGTGACATGTAGTACACACCCAGTACTTGCCGGAGATTCCTGATACTCCTTCTCTGTTGCTGTAAGGCTCCTAGCAGCCTCCCTGGCCAGTTTTGGTCTTGTATTCTCATAGAATTTGGTGGGATGTCCACTCTTCACAATGTCACTGTAGCCCCATATTTTCAACACCTCTTGATAACTGTCTGCACTGTGTTCCATGGTATATGCAATGCTGCGGAAATGTTTTGGTACCCTTCTCCAGAATAATACATCTCAAACATGTGGTACATTAGCAGCTTCATCACCTCTATGTGAACCATGGCTGTTTCTGTAGCAGGCAACTGGGTATATGTTAGGATAATCCTGGTAGGACAGCTGACCATTATTTGCTGTTAATCAAAGAGTCTCTGTAATTGATGGCAGATGTGTATCCAATAAGATGTACTGCTGTAGTTATATCGAAAGCTGCCTCAATACAGTAGTAGCTTTAGCCTGTGCACACATATGCATCTAGGTTGTTGTGCTATTATGTGTCATTATTGTTCCCATAACAGATTTGTTTGCTTTACAATTGAATTGTACAGGTTATAGGTCACATGAAAGGTTGGCAGTATCTTGAATTTGTCTATTGTGCTGTCATTTTTGTATATCACAAATACCTGGCATTCTAACTAGTGTGTACACAATTTATATGCACTGTATTCCACTAATTTATAGAATATGACCCTAGTTTTGGGCCTTTGTCCCCCCCATTTTCTCAGTATTTGCCCAGATGTCCTGCAGTGACAGGTTGTGAGGTATGCTACAGATATGTGACATCTCTTGCAATTAGGCCACTGTGATGACCACTGTGAAGCAATGCAGTAAACACCACCACAAGTGAACATGCAGCTATTGCCAAATGGCTGAGTATAACAGTTGTGTGCATAGTTGCATGCATTAACTTTAGCATGCCTGGGGTACTGGTGAGCCACAACAGGAAAATCCCATATTTACCAGCTTCATGCTGCTGTCCCATGTGCAGACCAGAGGGACCTATGTAGTTGTGAGGGAGAGGTATTGTCAGCAGATTCACAATAGGCATTGGTACAAGATGAATGCTACGTTTCTGTACAGATACAGTACACACTATGATATTACACAATTTGCTGTCCTTCACCATAGATGTGTACTTGTGTGCATTACTAAGTCCCACCCACTAATCCATTTTGCACTGATGTATGCATCCAGAGACTCTATAAAAGACAGTTTAAATGCTGCCTCATTACATTGATGTGCACTTTGTCCTTACCTGAACGCTCCTTGCCTGTTGCCTGGGTGCCACCCACCTCCACAATTGCTGTTTCCCTTGTTTGAGGTTGTGCGGGGGCTAACCCAAGGTTGGCAAGGAGCTTCTCTGTCGCTGTAAGTGGGGCCTTTGTGGCTGGCCCCCTCCGTCCGGTAGCAGTATGGTCCCTCGCTACAGCAGTAACCCTTTGCCGGGCACGACATATCAAGTCAGTTGCTCTATGCTTGACCAGATCATATGTGCGACCATGGTGGCCCAAGATGTTCACTCTGCAGACAATCTCATCCCACAGGCCAGTCCACTTCCTCAGATTTTGCTAACTAAGGCCAAAAAGGATGGCATAGTTTCAGATTACATCTTCTGTGATGGCTGCTGTCTCAGCATCGGTGTAAGGCACATGCTGCTACATGGCACCTGGAAGACATAAACAGGGAAACACATCACAGGACCTCAGACATTGTCCAGAGATCTTTATAGAGCCAGCACATGAATATTGACTATCATTAGCCACCACATACAAACACATCATAGCCCTGTACCTACCAGCAGTGTATAAACATGTATTGTGCTCCTGGTCCAGATGTGTCATGTTCCCTCCAATGAGGGCCAGTACATTGCATAAACCACCATTCATCATTAACATTTGTGTAGAAGGATGCCAGTGGCTGTGCTCTTTGCAGATGGGATGTTAATGGTGCTCAGGATTTGCTTGCATACAGTGTGTAATGGAGCTGGAAGCATATGCCTGGGTTCATGTAGGATGCAGATAGGAATGTTATCAGGCCCCAAGTGGACTTGCTTTTGTTAACTTTGATTAGGCAGTTTGCACCTGATCCATGATGATGAGGGGAGGGGTGTGTGTGCTGTGCATATCCACCTATACTGATGGTGAGCCAGGGAGTGTGATGTTTGCTCTAAACCTGCCTGCAGCAGGTTGGCTGTAGCTATGGTGTGTGTGTGTGTGTGTGTGTGTGTGTGTGTGTGTGTGTGTGTGTGTGTGTGTGTGTGTGTGTGTGTGTGTGTGTGTGTGTGTGTGTGTGTGTGTGTGTGTGTATATGTGCTGTGATTGACCACCATTACAGGGTGGGTTGTGTTGTTGCCTGTGAGACTCCAGACATATGTGAAGATGGCCTTGTGATTGCCCTTAGTGGATGTGTCCAATTTGTACTCATAGTTAACCTTACAGTAATCCACCTGTGACCTAATATGCTTGTTCAGACAAAGATTGACACATTGCCCAGTTGGTGCCTGCTCCTACTTTGCCCTGTACAACCAATATAGCATCACATTATGTGCTTTGTGCATTGCTGCTGTCCAGCAAAGGGCTTTACTCTACTTTGGTGGAGACAAGTTTTACAAGTAAGGTATTGCTGAGGCCATACAGCTATCTGGGTGGTCATATATCTGTTTTTAGTAGGCATGGAGACAAGGTCATACCACAGTTGGCCACCTCTACAATTCAAATGTGATACTCATGCTTATTCATGTACCCATGTCTGTGTCAGGGCAATGCCGCAACCAGTAGCTGTAGAAGTGTAACTCTGTTGGATGCACAGAAAGTAAGATTACACATGTGTACAGCATGCACAGCATGTTTACCTGACATTTTGCATCCCATGTGAGTTGTTATGAGGCAGCCAGGTACATCTACCCATACATACATATGCACAGGTAATATCTGCTATACATTTCTGTTCTGTGTCAGTATGGCACACTGTAATTACACTCTTGCTGCCCAGTCATTCCTGTCAACCTGTTAGGGTGGGACATCTGGAGGACGCTGCACATACATGGTGGGTTATGGGCCAAGATTAGTGACACTTTCTTCATATTGATGTAACACACAATAGTACTACTTTGCATTCACAGACACACCCTGGAGGATGTCCACCACTGATATGGCAGGCAGAGTGGAGAAAGGCTAGGAGTGTGGTAGTGAGGGTAGGACCTTTTAATGTTGCAAGTATGACTAGTATGGGGACAGAACTAACTGATATGATGGACAGAGGAAAGGTGGATATATTGTGTGTGCAAAAGACCAGATAGAAGGGGGGTATGGCTGTGTGTATCAGAGTTGGGTACAAATAGTTCTATCATGGTATGTATGGGGTTGAAATGGTGTAGGGGTTAACCTGAAGGAACATTATGCAAAGGGTGTTTTTGGAGGTGATAAGAGTGTTAGGTAAAGTGATGTTTATGAAGCTGGGTATTGGTGGCATAATGATGACAGTTGTTCGTGCATATGCTCTGCTAGTTGCGTGTGTGATGGGTGAGACAGGAGTAATTTGGAGTTGTTGGATGAAGTGGTGATGAGTATACCCAAGGGTGAGAGACTGGTGATTGCAGCAGATTGCAATGTGCAAGTTAGTGAAGGAGATAGATGGGTTGCAGAAGTGATGGGTAGGTATGGTGTTAAGCCAAGGAATGCAGAAGGCATGATGGTGATGGAATTTGCAAAAGAAGTTGGACATGGCTGTGGTGAATATGTATGTTTGCAAGACCGAAGGGCATAGGGTGACATACAAGAGTGGAGGGAGATGCACACAAGTGGATTATCTCCAATGCAGGTGGGCCTGTTTGAATGGGAATGGAAACTGTAAAGTGGTGACAGTGGAAATTGTAGTTAGGCAGCATGGAATGTTGGTCTGTGGGATGATGTTGGTGATCAAGAAGAGGGGGAGGAGTGTGAGGGAGCACCATGAAGCAAATGGTGGATACTGTAAAAAGGTGATTGCAAGGTTGGTTCAGGGAAGAGTTACGATAGGCAGTGGGTGGGAGTAAAGAGTTTCCAAATATCTGGGTAACTACATCCAAGCTAGTAAGTGAGATGAGTAGAAAGGGGCTTGGTGTGCCATATGGACAGAGGAAGGAGGACAAGGTGACCTGGTGATGGAAAGAGGGAGTACAGGGGAGTATATATAGAAAGAGGTTTGCAAAGGAGAAGTGGGATTGTCAGATGAAGAAAGTAGACAGGTATATAGGGAGATGAGGTGCATGGCAAAGAGAGTGGTGGCAAAGGCTAAGGATGGGGCATCTGAAGGGTTGTATGTGAGGTAGTACTCCAAGGATGGAGGATAGGACCTGTACCAATTGGTTAGACAGAGGCACATAGCTAGGAAGGATGTTTAGCAAATATGTGTGATAAAGGGTAATGGTGGAAACGTACTCACAAGCAAGGAGAGCGTATAGAGCAGATGGAAACAGTACTTTGATGGGCTGTTGAATGAGGAGAATGAGAGAGAGAGAGAGAGAGAGAGAGAATGGCTGGATGATGTGGATATGGTGAATCAGGAAGTGCAACAGAGTATCAGGGTGGAAGGAAGGATAGCTATAATGAGGTTTAAGTATGGAAAGGCTGTTGGTCCAGATGATATACTTGTGAAAGTAGCTGGCCTAGCAGTGTCACAGTCAGTATTGTTCAACAAACACTCCAGTAGTAGTCATATGTGAGCCATCCTTTACTGGGATGACTCAGGGGCCTGAGCTGTATTCTATGTCAGTGCAGACAGACACAGATACTATGGCCATAGGTTCTGATCAGCAATATATCAGTACAGCAAGTCTTGTTGAGACATATATGTTAAACATCCTATTTCCCATTATTACATATCCCCTACTGCAGTCCATTACATGCATACTTGTTTGACATATCTGTTTTTTTTATTTTTCAAGTGTAGGTGGTTATATCCTGCTTGCTGTTGTTTGTTTGTTTTTTTTTTTCTTTTTGTCTGTCTCTCTCACTCTGTCTCTCTCTCTCTCTGTCCAGGATGTAGAGTATACATCTGTTTTGCATAGGCAGCAGCTTGCCTTTTGTAGGTAATGTTCAAGGGCAGCTGATGGCCTGTGCACCAGTTGGAGTCCCCCACTTTCTAATTGCATGTAGAACAGCTGTGATATCATTACAATAGCCATTTGCATGGAAACACACTCCTATAACTGAGTACCTCATGTGGGCATTGACCCTTTACTTTACCTGTGAGGAGGACTTCATGGCAGTGTGTGACAACCAGCATCACAGAGGGTAGTTGGAAATACCTCTTACAACAAACACTGTGGAGACAGCCTGTCAATCTGGGAGAGAATGTTCCAGACATAGGGACTGAATGTAAGTATTGCTGTTATATATTTGAAGTACTGCTAGTCTGACAGGGTTTGTGTGGATATGGCTGTTCTGTGTGATTTTAAGTCTGACAGTGTTATGTGGTTGACATAATTCTCAACTGTAGGGCTATCCGCAGACTGACCAGAGTTTGGACAACTATATTTGGCATGTTTCATGTTTTTTGTCTTTGGAAATTCATTAGCATACTCTGAGGATTGCAGTCAGTAAAGAGTAACATCCAGTTGTGTTTCTGACTTCATATCCCACAGAATGGGTATGTTACAACAAAACCTGTTACACCAGCAACTTTCTCAGTTTATAACAGCAATATGTCAATGATGGCTCTGTGTTTGGGCCTCTGTCCACCAAGTAAGTCCAGCTTTGTCCAGATGTCATGCAGTAAGAGGTGGATAGGTATGGTATATCATTATTTAGTGACTTCTTTCCTGATATCATCCCAGTCATGTAGCAGACTGCCATCCATGTTATGTGTAAGAAGCCTTATATATATGAGGACAAAGCCTGGACATTCTGTTGGGAGGTCTGTGTATTTCTGATTATTGCTGACAGACTGTCAGGATTGTATAGCAGTGTATTGTGAATATGTTATTTGGCCTGTGTAGGAAGGGGGTAGATGTAAGTGTTATGGTCCCTTTTCTGTTTGACTTTGCATGCTACCCCAGTTTCTGGTGCTATATCAACTGTATATGTTTGTAGGTGAGGACTGAGATATGTCCCGTACCACAATCAGGCATCGTACTACACTGTGAATTGGGCCAGTAATTGTAAAGATAGTGTGTGAGTGGCAAACATGCTGATGGTTTTGTTCACACATTCCTTATACTCTACTGTTCATTTGGCTTACCGGTATGTAACTGTGGTGGACTTGGTTGTGGGTATGCACTTTCACACTGGTGTCTTTTTTCAGTGCTGTTACATCCCTGTAGTGCCAAATACCTTTACAAATGCATGTGTAATTCCCCATTGCAGATTTGGATTTTTGTTGTGTCAGTCTGACTGTAATTTAGACAGTCCCCGGATTCTGCAAGCCTTGCACGGGATGCAGGATCAGTGTAGGAGTTCCAGCAGGCAGTATGTCTGCCATGCGATCCAGGAATAGCCTCAGAGTACATGAGCACTCCTGCACTAATCCTGCATGGACTCAGCCCCTGTATGCAAATTATCCCATTTGTAGGAGAAATCCATGCAAATGAGGAGAATTTGTGAATCAGGAAGCTGGAAACCGGCCCTGCAGGACAAGTGTAATCTGCAGAAATGCACTTCGCTAGTAACGGAGTTCATTTCTGCAAATTCCAAAACGGAGCCATGACAGCTCCAAATAAAGGGTGCATATCATTCAGGAAGCATGCCAATGACCAAGTATAAGGCCATTGGCATTGCAAACAGTTGAAAAAAAAAATCAACTTTTATTTTTTTTTAACCGATCTCGGCTGTTTAAGCATAGGGCAGTGGTGTGCAAATGGGATCAGGGGAAAAAAGAAAATAAACATAAAATAAGCATTCTGACTAAAATAACTATTCTGCCATTATAGTCAATGGCAGGCAGAAGACAACATGGCCATTGTGTAGTGGTTGCTAAGGAGGCAACTCAGTGTGAAACATGTAACTATGCATTAGCAGGCAATCCTATGCAAATGAGGGGACAGATAGTGAATCCCAGATTACCCCAGCATGCTAGTCAGCTCCCAACAGTGTAAGAGCAGGAATAGCTTGGTGCAAGCCTAGGAGTTAGCTGACATCATGGGGGGGGGGGGGTGTTAGGCATACTGTAAGTGGATTGGAGCCCTGTGGCTCAGGTTTGCTCCTAGCTAAGCACAGCTAGGCAAGGGGGTGTGTCTGAGTCTGCCTAGCACTCTTTACATTGCCTAAGTTGCTGTGCGCTCCGCACACTGGGTTTCAAAGAAAAAAAAAAGTAAACCAGGAAATAGCAGCTCTGTGCACATTTGAGCACTGTGTTTGTGCAGCACTCCCCTGGGCTTAAACAGGAAGTCATTGGGAAGGGAAAACAGTAGTAGGAAGTTAATCAAGGAGAACTAGCATAGCTGGCAGGTGAAATGTATCAGAATCAGCCAATTACACAGGCAGCAGACCAGCCCAGCCCAGAACACTACTATAAACTATGCAAACACCTTCGCCTCTGTTTTTTTACCATACTCTACACCACCGGTGTATACAAGTGGGGAAGTTTTAACAAGCAAAACTACAAAATGATAGGGGCTGCAATACCTATCTTACAACAACTTGTGGAAGAGGCTGAGGGTGGTAAGGATGTGAATGCTGTCGACCAACCAACAGTGAGGAGACTGAGAAAAGTGTACAGACCCAGAGTAACCTACCAGGGGCTACAGGAGCTGGAGATAGTGGAGCACTGTAGGGTCGACAAGGACCTCCTACAGCAAATTGTTGAGTTGTGCTGGCCACACCTGACACACAGAACTAACAAAGGGGAACCCATCACAGTGGATAGCAAGGTATGTGTAGGCCTAAGAATACTAGCTACAGGTACCTTCCAAAGGCTGACTGGGGATATGATAGGGATCTCACAGGCATCAGCATCCAGGGTACTCCACCAGTTCCAGGATGCCATGTCAGCACATGCCAGTA
Organism: Protopterus annectens; assembly: GCF_019279795.1. Taxonomy (NCBI): domain Eukaryota; kingdom Metazoa; phylum Chordata; order Ceratodontiformes; family Protopteridae; genus Protopterus; species Protopterus annectens. Next base: position 3,156 of record NW_025048863.1, on the reverse strand, counting down.
AGCACATATATTTTCCCAACACCCGTGAGACGTTGGCTAGCAATATGCAACTGTTCCACCAAATAGCAGAATACCCTGAGGTAGTGGGTACTATCAACTGCATTTATTTTTATTTATTTATTTTGTATTTTACATTTGTTAACCGGGGGTGTCTAACTGAGTCGAAAAGGCCCTTTTTCAGCAGAGGCCCGGGGGGAAAAGCTCCACAAAGAAAAATTACAGACACATTTAGTTTTTAGACATGATCAGTATACACACAAATTACAGGAGACATGTTTTTACAGTGGTATGCGGCACATAAACAGTTACAGTGGAGAGAACAAACAAAAAATATTAATTTTAAAAATAAAGGTAATTAATAGATTTGTGGGGTACAGCTGAAATTTGGAACATAGGTAGAATACATACATAGTACACAGGTATAGCACATACATTGTAGATTAGCCAGTGTTTGTGAGTAAGATTGAAAGCTATTATCAAGTGCTCTAGATTTTGTATTATGTTATCTGCTTTCACTAGCCTGGGGAGCAATCATGGCACTGCCAACTTTCCTTGAGATGTTGCCTGATGAGGTCTTTAAAGGAGGCTTTGGATGATGTGTTTTGAATGCTTGTAGGGACAGAGTTCCATTTTTTAGCCACTGAACTACTATATAGTGCATCTCCAAAGCTATTGCAGCTGTTGGTGACTTCTAGTAGTAGTTTGCTTGATGATCTAAGAGGCCTTTTGGCTGAGTGATGTTGTACTAGGTTTTGAGGGCAGGACACTTATTGGGGAGGTAATAGATAGAATGACAGAGGCAGAGCTGATTGTAGGTTAGGAGGTTGGGCAGTTCAAGCCAGTGGAGCTGTCTCAAAGCAGTACAGTGATGAGTTCTATATGAGCAATTTGCAGCAAAGCGGGCAATTCTGTTACAGCAGGCTTCCATTTTGCTTAGTTCAGTTTTGTTGAGATTAGTCAGCATGGGAGATGCATAGAGTAGGGTGGATAGAAGTTGGGAGCGAGCAATGGCTGATCTTGTGTTGTTGGTAAGAAATGGTCTGATACAGTAGAGCGACCCCAGTTTGGCATGTACTTTTTTAATAGTTAAGTTGAGATGACTATCAAATTTTAGGTGGGAGTCTATGGTTATTCCCAATAGCTTAGCCTGTGCCACTGGAGCAATTGGAGTAGCATTAGTGGAGTAGATAGTGAATTGACTGTTAGTGTTTTTGTTAGAACTGGTTATAATCATAAGCTGAGTTTTCTTTGGATTGAGGATACGTTGGGCTTTGGTAAGGTAGTTTTCAACATCAGAGAATGTTAGTTGAGTTGTTTGCATGGCCATATGCATCAAAGCACCACCCGGTGAGTGGAGTAGGGTCTACATCAACTGCAAGGGCATCCCCTCCATCAACTGCCAGGTCATGTGTGATGCCCAGGGCATAATAATGAAAGTGTGTGCTGGCTACCCTGGAAGCTATTATGATTCCCACAGCTGGCATCTGACACAGCTGTACCACAGATTTGCCAATGGGGACATCCCTTATGGTCACCTAGTGGGGGATGAGGGATATGCACTGCAGCAGTGGCTGATGACACCCATCAGAAATGCACACACACCCGAGCAAGAACTCCATAAAGAGCCACACTCATAGTCTAGAATTATAATAGAGCATGTGTTTAGGATGCTCAAGTCACAGTTCCGGTGCCTGGACACATCCGATGGAGCCTTGCAGTACTCACCAGCTACATGTACCCAAATTGTCATCGTATGTGCCATGCTACACAATGTGATCCTGTGGAAACAGCTGCAGCAGGAACAGCACAGGGCAGGCCCAAACAGCCCCCCACCATTGCCATAGCTTGCATAGGCAGAGAGTGACTTGGAGGAAGAGCAACCTGAGCCTGCCCCAGTAGGCAGAAGGAGGCATGCCCAGTATGCCCTGACCTTGGCAAAGAGGCAATGCATAGCACATATACTGGCACAGGATGGACCCAGGGAATAACACCTCTCGCTGACTCTCACTTACAGTAAAAGGGATGCCAAACATGACACTACCTGTGCTCAACCATGTGTAGGGAGTGTACTATGTGCATCAAACATAGGCAGCCCTGCAGCACCACCCTCAATACTGGGACACCCACAAGGTAAGTCACTCAACCTACCAATTGCCAAATGGAGTAGAATGTGTTGTTACCTGTATCTGTGGTATGGATGTGAACATGCAAGTGAATTGGGTGCCTGAATGGTATGCCATCAAATAGTAGACACCTGTAGTGGCACCATGAGATCTGTAATAAATACTGGTGTCATGATAGTAGCCAGTACTACACAGGGTGACAAAACCCACTGCAAGAAATGTGCTGGGCCACATGTGTGTACATATGACTCACACATGCCAGTCAGGGAGTTTCACATACCCAACAACAGCCTCAGCAGTAGGACAGGTGTAGACAAACTAAAACAAAGGCTGTGATATGGCCTTTGAATGATGCCTATGGGTAACCTCCCCCCCCCAGGCCTACATAGACAGACTACAGCAGGTCAGGCAGTGGGATGTTAGGTCTGAAGAGTAGGAAGTCAGAAACTAACATGTAGGTCAATCAAAGCTAAGAGCTGTAGTACACTGATATGCCTCTAATCAGCATGATAGGTTAGAATACAGAATGAAATGGAGTACTTGACATACTAGTACAGTCATAGCAAATGTGTACAAGTGTCAGGTGTGCCCTCCCATCCTATGTAGAAATGTAAAAACAGTCAGGTGTGCCCCCAATCATCTGTAGAAATGTAGTAACAGTCAGGTGTGCCCCCCCAACAATCCTGTGTAGAAATGTAGTAACAGTCAGGTGTGCCTCCTCAATCCTGTGTAGAAATGTAGAAACAGTCAAGTGTGCCCCCCAATCCTGTGAAGAAATGAAGAAATAGTCAGGTATGCCCCTCCAATCCTGTATAGAAATGTAGAAACAGTCAGGTCTGTCCCCACACAATCCTATGTAGAAATTTAGGAACAGTCAGGTGTGCCCCTTGCCCCAATCCAGCGTAGAAATGTAGTAACAGTCAGGTGTGCCCCCCCCCCACAATCCTGTGTAGGAATGTAGAAACAGTCAGGTGTGCTCCCCCCTACCCTACTTAGAAATGTAGTAACAGTCAGGTGTGCCCCCCAAACCTAT